>NW_018164851.1:88057-88420 GCF_001263595.1 Phalaenopsis equestris
AACTAGGACCGATGTGCATTAGTAACCACCCCCGTTGCTTGATTTTATCCTAATAATAAAACTAATTGAACGAATAGCAACAATTAGGGCATTGCTGGGAACCCTCAGTCAAGAGCGAGCGATTATTATATCAAGATATTGGAGTTCAGAGTTCAGTGGACACTTATCACATGACAAGTGAGTTATACTGTAATACACTGGATAGACAAGTTTTTAGAGGAGTGGGGCCCACTTATCACATGACACAATCTCATTAAACTTCAGATGCAAATTTTTACATTCGGAGGAGGCCGGATGCAATAATTTTCCTTAATCACGGCACAACCTTATAATACTAAAGGTTTGAATAAGACTTCGTTCGAA
>NW_018164851.1:88520-90483 GCF_001263595.1 Phalaenopsis equestris
TTTTTGTGGTTTTCTTGGATTTAGATTGAATTTTGGGTGGTTTGACCCAAGGTTACCCAATTTTGTTAACATGAGTCAAGGGCACAAAATGATTCAACTGAGTTTAGACTTTGGTAAAGTTAGTCGAGGAGAGTTTCATATGTTTCCAAGTATGCCTAAGAGCAATTATATCTTTCTTCTTGCGGAGTAATTTTTTTGCTAGGCTCAAGTAACCCTTAGTGGGCTTATAGTTAACTTGTTGGTTAGAGGGGTTGACCAAGTATTTAAGTGAGTTTGTATGTGTATAAATTTCATCCTAAAGTCATTATTATTATTGTTATTATTTTGAGGTAATGAGAATTGAATTTGATTGGATTATGTCAAAGGAGTTTTTAATGGGCCACTTGATCAACCTAAGTTGATCAAAACCTTAAAAGTCCTAGATTTAGATGAAATTAGTCCCTAGTTGTCAATAGATGAATTAGAGTCATTAAAGGTCAAAATTTAAGATTAGGAAATAGTTGAATTTTGTTAGTTCTATGGATAAATTGGGGCTATGGGTTTGACTTAATTAATTATATTTGACAAAACTTCCCTAGGCTCGAGCAGTTCCTGATAAAGCCCTAAAGTTATTAGGAAGGGTTCCTAGGCCAATAAATTGATTTATTTTGGCTAAGTCCGGAGTCTTATAGGATACTTATTTAGGTTCCCTAAACTCCCAAGTGAATATATTACTAAGTTCGTAACCACATAAAAATGAGTTACCGTTTAATCAGAGCTCATCTGAAGCTAAAGACGATAAATTGGGTTAGTCATTCATTAAAATCAAGGAGACCGCCTAAAAGATACTATGAATGGATTCTAAATCGTAGAAGAAAAAAAGACCAAGTGATTGATTGAATTTGCTCTCATAAAAAGTGATGTCAAAATAATAATCGTAGAGAAAGGAATCGAGATAATATAGGCAAAAAAAAAAAAAAAAAGTAGTTACTAAAGATAAAGAGATGAAAAATGTGTATTTATAAATAAGAAAGCATAGCTTTGTGTTAATACAATCAAAAACATTCTTGAGATCAATCTTAGCACATGAAGTTCTAAAGAATGTAAAGAATTACAAGGATGTCATCACCAATGCCTCACCCATCAACCAAAATTGCTTGAGCAAGGTATGAAGAGCCTAAATATGCCCTTCTAAACTATATTTCATAATGAAATTAGGTGTATAATATAAGTTTTGATTAGCATTGGGGGGCGGATTGAGCAATGAAGAATAAGCAATTTATCATTGGCAAAAAACAATCATTTTAATGCGAGAATCAGAGAAGAAATATTGTATGAAGTGCTTGGCAATATCAGAAAGAGGGCATCAATATATTTACATATTCAACTTCTAACTTATATATTTACATATCATTTACCTTGATATTTTTTATGATATAAATGTAAGAAAGTGGAGTTTAGGTAAGTGATATGTAAATATATAGGAATTGGATGGTATATATATAAATGCCGCTAAAAATAATTAATTCCTCATAACTTCGACAATTGATAAGATTTCGCATCATCAACAATCGCCAGCGAGATCCCGCGAGCGAGCTGTCAATGGAATGAGAGATTATTCCATGCGGACGGAATTAAAATTGAGCCCCACTAACATATACTTTTGATAGGGGAATAGTTTTAATTGGTTCGCCATGAACGTACCTAATAATTTTTCCAATGGAAGCTGGGGATACCGGGTATAATGAGATACTATGAGTATCATCTCTAATTAACAATTGCAATCACTATCAGCCTATCAACCAACCCCAAATGCTTCAACTTTTTGGGCTAGTCAATGAATTACGAGCTTAATCTTATCCTTAAATAAATTAATGATTAGTAAATCCTAACCTATCATTTAATCATTTTGGGGCTACAAATAAAAAAGAAAGTTCAAACTAAGAAGCAACTAGGACCGATGTGCATTAGTAACCACCCCCGT
>NW_018164851.1:90583-90974 GCF_001263595.1 Phalaenopsis equestris
AAGTTTTAGTAGTCAGCTCACTCTTCTTTTCTCCTCTCCCATTTTAGTTTAAAAATTTGACCAATATTCCACCTGAGTCGGACGGCCACATTGATAGTTTTTGAGAATGATATCTTGATAATTTGACCAATATCCCTAATTCCATCGGACGGTCCAAACTGATCTCCTTGCTTACAAGTATTTTTTTTTTAAATATTTAGGAGCCTTAATGACATCGTAACTAAATGATCTTGAGTTCGTTAGATTCCTTTTATTTATTCACTCAGTTTAACTATAAATTTACCAAAATTGACGCTTAGATGGTCTTGAATTTGAATGTGGAATGTTTTTAGCCCAAACTGCATTGAGATTCATGTTTAATGATAAAAATCTATTGTTGGCGCATCACACA
>NW_018164851.1:91074-96928 GCF_001263595.1 Phalaenopsis equestris
ATAATACTAAAGGTTTGAATAAGACTTCGTTCGAAAAAACATTAAGGCTCCAACTCATCGTAGAGAAAATCAACTATAAATAAAAGGCTTCGGTTGAGCATTCTGATAAATTTGATCTTAATAATTTAAACTAATAGAATTGATCTTCAAAATTTAAAATGATGTCATGATAGACTTCATGACTACCAAATTTAATTAGATTTAATTAGTTTAGAGATTAAAAAAAATCACCAACTCCCTCATGGAAGAAACATCAAAAACTTCATTCAGTGGCAGGCAAAGATTAGTATAGATGGATGTGAATTCATTATATCAATAATAAATAACAACAAAATAATCCAGCTACAACATATAATCTAATGAATGGTGGCCGCCGGCAACTCAGTCTTTATTCATTGATTATGTAGTGATCACATATGATAAAAATAAAATAAAATAAAATAAAAAGGAACATGAACCTTTCTTTATATGAAAGAGAAGCATGAGGGCCACAACTAAATGGGGGGAAATAAAAAAATTCTGCCCTTAATACTATTTGTAAGAATCTATCTACACCCCACCCAACAACTAAATTCATGAAGATACAGACAAGCCTGCAATGATACAAGCCACCTACCAATCTACATCAGAAGTTCTAAGCAATTCTGGTCTTGATCGGCTTCAGCTTCAGGCCCATGCTTTCCGGCGAGTAGAGCTCCGGCGAAATGCAGGAGGGGCTTAGAGGGCTCCGGGGGCTCAGGTTCAGTTGGCATGGCCTGTAAAGTCCATAGCCCATGAGGAAATACTCCATGGGGATCAGCATCGCATGGGGCTGCTCCTCTGTCACCACCGACCCACATACCTGGACCTGCAAGTCAGCGACAGTTTCGCGACTAGTTAGCCGTTAAAAGCCACATGTCCCTTGCATTACTCTTCTAACCAAGCCATTCCTATGTGCAGATGAGATAAGTGTGGATAGGTGCTGATTTGGTGGTATTCACTACAATACCACAAGAATACCATCAATATGCAAATGCAGATTCCATACGTAATATTTGCTCCATTTCAGGACACATGAAAATTTTTTAGGTTGCAGGCTTTCATGTCTGCTATTCTCAACTCCTTTCAAGTGAAATTTAGAGTTCATTGGGAGGTTTATGAATCGCTTCACAATTGTTGTCAAATAATTCTTTTGAAAAAAAAGTATGGAAAATATATACTAATTCATTGAATAAGACAATTCGGCCACAGCTAATCCCACATTATCTCGAACAAATCAAACTTTTTTTTTTGTCGGTGATCTTGGAGCATGAGACCTTTCGATGTGGAATTAAATGCCCATACATCAGGCCATCTCTCATCCACCAAAACATACTCTTTCTTACCTCAACAAGGGCGCAGTATCTCCTGTCTAGCTTGGAGGTCATGTGGAGGGCATCAGAGTGGAAGGGAGAGCTGTCACCGACAAATATCAATGTCCTGCATCGAAGCTTCTTCAGCTCTTCACTCAAGTCATGCCTCCTACTCAAAAGGCAAGAAGCACTGTTCAGTAAGAGGTGCTTGAAGTCATCAAAATCATGTGAAACAGAATAAACATTAGATAAAGAGGTACCCATTCATGGATTGAAGAAATCGCCAGACGTTTATGCTCTGTCGTTCATCAAGAAGCTGCAAAGGGGGAGTATAGAAAATTTAGCGAGATTGACTCTAATTGCAGAAACAGGATATGGAAAAAGGAATGTAGTCACTGAAAAACTAACGCTTCTGCAAGCCTGGACTATGTCTGATTCAGGTTCTTGCGAACTGCCACGAACTTCCTGCTGGAATCAACAGAATCATGAATCTAATGATTTTTTGAAAAATATAATGCATATGCTTAAAAAAAAAATTGAAGTATCTCACTTTACTGAAGTTATCTCTGAAGCAAAAAATCTTTAATCAGCCCGGACATTCCATAGAAGTATAACAAATTCAACATCACCTGAAAGTATATACCCTAGAGATGAGCAATCACAGCACTTTTAAAAAAAAATTGTTTCTTTTGTTTATAGAGACTCAAAAATCCCACATTTTGGGAGATTTAAGGATTTTAAAACATACTTTATTGTACAACCACTCAGTCCAGGAGGGAGCTTTACATAATGGAGATACAAGCATCAGACCAATAACTCGATTTCGATATCTTGACTGCATTAATTTAAAAGAGAGTCGAACGGTAAAAATACAACTTTATTATAATGCTATTATAATTTAAGTATTAACAAGGAGACATACAGCAAAAAGGGTGAGGATGTAAGCACCCGCAGTGACTCCCATGCACATCACAGCTGCTAATCTGGATGAAAGGAGGCATTTTTAATAAACAAAAGATTCAAAAACCTGCTGATGAATCATCTCTAACCTTTTTTAGATTTTCAAAAGAAGAATTATTATCAACATAACAAGAAATATTACCCAAAGAAATCAAGAACGTCAGCAACTTGATCTGCCAATTCATCAACAGAGGGCACTGGCAGGTCCATAGAAATAGGAGCAGCTCCAAACTGTAGAAACTCTTGAGGAAGATGGCAAAAATCATATGAGTAGGTTGTTCCAATTGAAGCAAAACAAACAATTACAACAACGGAATGAAAAATTAACAGAGGAGCTAAAACGAAATGACTGACCTCATGCCCTGGAGGGGTGATATGATAAATACAAAAATTATGAAGCAGCAAGGAAGCAGCCTCCGGGGCATACAACAATCCTTGAAAACATGATATATCTGGTGAAAAACCACAGAAACAAACTTTAAAATTACTTCCTCTCTTGTTCAATCATTAAGCATGAAAGACAACTTGTTCAAACTCTTATTTCAATTAAAGAAAATGTAAATTTAAACATATAAAAATGAGTCTCTCTCAAACAAAATATGATATTAAATGAAAATCTTGCCTTCGAATAGAAGAAAATACTATAAGAGAAGCAGAAAGTCGTTGACAACTAGCATGTGATCATGAAAATAATGCAATAAATTTCCCAAAATTGTAAATTCAGTTTCTTTCTGAATTTCCAAGCAGCTTCACAAATGTCCTTTTTTACGTTTGCAAGAAAACACTAATAATTCTATTTCCACACAAAGAGGACAACAAATGAAGGATAAATTGAAGCAAAAAGTATAAACTTCAACTTACAGTTCAACGCCACATCAGGATAAGTTACAAGGGCAGGCTTCTCATGATCGCCAAACACGGACACTGAAACAGACCCAAATCTTGTTTGTATAACGTGTTCCTAGAAGCCAAACAAAACACACAAATTATTCAACATAACAAAATACAGCGCTTATTTCACATGAAAACATCGTCTAATAGATTATCACACCCTATAAACTAATCGAGCCATCAACAAACAGGGCAGAAATGCAAAGTTTCCCCAAGCAATCAAACCAGCAAACCCGTTACATTTGTAAATCAATAATCAAATTGTAAAAAACACCTTCAGCCATACATCCACATGCAGTTAAAAACACAACCGGCCAGAAAAAAATCCCTAAAAATCTATCAAAACCGTCGCCAAGATCGGGAGAAACAAAACCAGCATTGTAAAATCCAATCCCTTCTCATATAAACCGCATCAAAATCTTAAAAAAAAAAGAAATAAATTATCCAATTCGATCGAATCGGGAGGCGGAAAGCAGATACTTATAAGCAGAATGCTTGAGGTTTACGGGGCCCAAACCTTCCCTCCAAACGAGATTCTCTCCACGTCAATGGACACGGAGCCGCTAGATTCTCCCATCAGCTCCCAATGCCCCCTCTTCTTCTGCCTTCTCCCTCCGCTCTCCTTCTCGCTTCTCCTTTTATACGCAGGTCGGGTTAGGTTAAGCCCACCGACACCCGTCGGATCTCCACCATTTCGCAGGCCTCGGACCCGAAGCTGGAAGGCGGTGGGGTCCACCGGAAGAGGTGAATGTAACCTCGCGGTTAATCGACCGACAGTTTGCGAGTCAAATGACGGAATTGCCTTTCGAGCTCTAGCCAGCTGGTGGGCCAAACCGGCGTGGGCCCCGCCTTGACGAAACGTGTTCGTGGGCCCGATTCACGGGCCCTGCTTGGTGACGTGGATTGGGATCCAAGAAGAAGCTTTTGGGATTGCCATCTGGCACTTCTCGTGGTTATTTTTCTCTTTAGGGCTAATAAAACACGTTTTTCTTAAGCGAGTAAGAAATTAGGGGTAATTAGCCTTTAAACGCGATTTCACAATTGCAGTCATGCAGTCGTGTTTTAAGAACGATGAAAAAATGACGTTTTTATGGAGTAGTGTTCGCGGACGCTTAGCGCTGCGTACGATATTGAGGTTATGTCGAGGGTACAAGGGGGTTATATTCACGGTATGATCCCTTATAACCTCCATGTAACCTTCTGTAACCTAAAATAAGTTTTGCGCTTCTGTTATTATATATTAAGAATTTATTAGTAGGTTACAGATAAGTTACAGAAGGTTACATGAAGGTTATAAGGGGTTATAAGGGGGTTATACCGCGGATATAACCCCATTGTACCATCGGTATAACCTCAATATCGTACGCAGCGCTGCGTACGTCTATCACACACAAATTTTTTCCAAATTAGTAGGTTACAAGAAATGATCCCTCAGGGGTTATACTGCGGATATAACCCCATTGTATCATATATCGTACACAGCGCTGCGTACGTCACACACAAATTTTTTCCAAATTAGTAGGTTACAAGAAATGATCCCTCTCCGAATGATGGATCGAACGTTACCTGTTTTTTTTATCATTGCAAGGGAGCTCTACGTGAAATTTAGGATTTATTTGGGTTAGCTGCAGCTTATTGAATAATTTGCTGATAAACTGATTAAAAATAATCTTTTTATTTTTTATTTGGAAAGGCCAGACCGATGCCACCGCACCTAGATAGGTGCGATGTGAAAATACTGTTTTCAGCGTTTTGAAAATGCATAACCTGCCAAAACGCAATTTACCCAAACAGATCAGGTGCATTTTCAAAACGCTACCGCAACAAATAAAATGCCCCAATTGAGCTTGATTCAGACCGAAATCAAAATGAGCTTGCACAATATTGAGTTATTTGGATCCATTCCAGCTCGAAGTCGACTTGGCCCAGCTCAAAATTGAAACTTGATCGCTCAAATTAGTTATTTGTATATGTTCCGGCTCGAAAATGGCTCGTAGCTTGTTATAATTGATTCTATTTTGCATCATATATATTCTTTATAAATAAAAAAACAATTCCAGCCTATGTCAAACCAGTTTGAGCCATTCAAGTTTGAGCCAGTTCGTGAATGGTTCAAAATTAGCTTGAAAAAAAGTTGATCCAATGTTTTGGCTCATTTATTTTGAACGCATCTTGATCCGAGCTAAAATTTGAATAATTTTCAAGCGATTAACAATCTTCGAGCAAAATTCACAACCCTGTTCCATTTTTTAAGGTTCTATTTGGGAGAGATTGTTATTTTTGTTCGACTTGCTTTGCTATGATCCTGATATTTTGATGTATAGACTTACATTAGTTGCTATTACTTTAATTTGGATATTTTACCCTCTTTTATCTTTAATTTGTTTTAATGAATGTTCAGTATGACTCTAATATTCCCAAAAAAACTATAACTCTTTGATATATACTTTGTTGAATTATTATTTATTTAGTTTATTATAATTGTAATGCTTTCACATAATTTATTAGGATGAAGGTTGAATAAAGTAATACTATGTTTCATTTTAACAATTTAATTTAGGGTGATAGACATGTTAATATTTTTGAAACACTATATACAATATATATATATATATATATATATATATATATACAATATTTTTTTTGTTGAAAAGGGAAGGTCAAGCATATTT
>NW_018164851.1:97479-129960 GCF_001263595.1 Phalaenopsis equestris
GTTTTTTTTTGGACTAGAATTTTTTGTTAGGTTGTTTGCGTCAGGTGTCTGGCGGATTTGTGTCGGACACTGTTCGAAGTTTTTAAATGAGTTCTTTGTGTCGAAAAGTGCAACGCAAGATTGACACAAATTCTATTGTAAAACGCCTAATTCAGATGACTTCCTTCTTCATTGTAAATCTAACGCATATCCAACAGGTTTGGGGCCGTGAAGCTCGAAAAATGCGGCCCCAAACGGAGCCTAAGAGTGTACTATATTTGCTCCTCTCCAGTTGGTTGCCGCATAAGCGGATACCGTAGGTAACATTTTCTCGTAACATTAGGAGCACAGCAAGGAAAAAATAAATAACATCTTCAAACACAAAAGCTTGTAGAAAAACAGAAGGGGCATTTTCATACATTCCCTCCAATCCTATATATTCACATACGTAACAGCAACAATTTATATTTTATATTTAGGTCACCCAAAATTTTTACTTCACGTAAAAAAAATATCACCATTTTAAATTTTAAAAGGTGAAGCATACATTTTAGGGAAATATTTCAAAATAGGGAATATATATAATTAAATCTGTTAATTTGGTATTTAAATTTTTTTTAACATATACATAATCGCCTAGCATTGTGGCGACTCGCGTGTCACCTAATCAGTCAATCGCCAGACTTATCCGAGACTAATGGTCCGTTTGGGGCAGCTTATAAGTGCGGGCTGCGTTTGCAAAACGCCGCCGTACCATTTGGTTTGCGCGTTTTACCAGCTTATCTGAAACTGCGTTTGGATTTTTAAACTAAATGCAGACCGCGAGTCGACCTTCGCGGTCGCTCGAAATTGTGTGATTTTAGTCTCATTTAAGGCCCGTTTGGGGTAGCTTACAAGTGCGGACTGCGTTTTCAAAACGCTGTCGTACCGTTTGGTTTGCGCGTATTACCAGCTTATCTGAAACTGCGTTTGGGTATTTACACTAAACGCAGACCGCAGGTCGACCCCCACGGCCGGCCCGCGGACCGCGTTTTAAGATAAACAGCTTATCCTGAAACGCACAAGCGCTGCTTATCTTGAAATGCACAAACTGCCCCAAACAGACCTTAAGTCTATATATAAATGATATTGGCATGTGAGGTGTCCAGTTGCTATGTTTCATTATCCAGAATTGTCTCATACGATTATGAAGCTCTTTAATTCATCTTCACAAATTTATAAATAAAATAAATGTATTTAAGATATTACATACATGTTAGTATTATAACCATTTACAGGGCACATAATTATATTCAAATAGCATGTTGCTCCATCATTACTTCAAAAACTGACCTATAAGAAAATGCAAAGATAAATATATCATAAAACTAAACATTAAATAAAGTTATAATAGGGTGGCAATGGATTGAAAATTGTAGTTGAGAAATTGTGAATAAGAGACTATAATTAGATGATAGTGATCAGAAGAATAAAGTTGAGCGACAATTATAAAAAAAAATGTAGTTAGATGATGATAGTTGGGAGATCGTAGGTAGGTGATGATGATCAAAAGATCATAATTTAAAAATGACAATCCCTTTGCAATAGTCGAGTAGTAATAGGGAGGCAGTGGTCGGACGATGCAACTGCGATGATGGAAGTTGGGCACCTAAAGTCTTAAACTAAACACGATGAGGCAGTGGTCGGACAGTTATGGTCGGACGATGCACTGCTTTGATGATTGTGATCAGTATATGGTAATCCCATGATAAAGTTAATGAATGGCAATCGAGTGAAGGTTGTCTACAAATAATGCATGGTAGAAAGGTAAGGGTTAAGCATTCGTGCTTAGGTAGAGCTTTAGATTATTCACGCCTTCGAACTCTCTCAAAACCTAAGTCCAAATTTCCTACATACTCTTAATGATGGTCTATTTTTATTTGTGGGAGGGACGTTTAAATGAATTTAACCAAAATCTCAAAAATTCTCCTGATTATTCAGATTAATCTCCTTTGATATTTTGAATTTTCTTAAAATATTAGATTGTCTTAATGATCACTACAGGAATTTAACTTATTATCGACGGTCAAATGTTGTCAGTAATAACGAATAAACCGTAGGTAATATATTTACCGACAACAAAGTTGACGTAGTAAAAACGCTTGCCATTAATGAAATTACAAACAGATTTAGCGACGATTTATATTAACGAAAGGATATCTGACGGATATCTGGCGTGCCATAACCGTCGTTCTAAATCCAAAAAAATATTTCATATTTAATCATTGCTTAACCATCAATTATATAAGCAATGCAAGTATCTATTGGAAAAGTGTTACACTGCTATCAGAAAAGTTTAAATGTTCTGTTAGTAAAATGTCGCTCAACTGTCAGTTAACCATATGAATAAAATGATGATTTTTTCCATAGCAAAAGTGTAGCGCTTTGTCTTGATGTCGCTTATTCGATAGACCAGCGAAAAACCATTGGTACAAAATCAAGGGGTTGCAAAACCATTGCAAAACCTTTGAAAACATGTACCATAAAAAAAAAGAAGTTTAAACCCCTTCAATGTTGCAATCTATACACCTACAATCTTAACAGTACAATCAAAACACAACACAACACAATAACAAAATTAATTAATGCATAAATCATATATAGACATAAAAAAAATATTTAAATTAAATCAAACAAAATATACAACCGCACATTAAAAATAATGTTCTCATATAATAAATTGTTTAATACAAAAATAAAAAAAAAATACCTCCCTACTCATCCTCCACATCCTCTTGTGCCTTCTGCTCATCATCATCATCATCATCCTCATCCTCATCCTCATCCTGCAATGGCTCCTTCCCATTTTGCATTTCAGAATGCAGCACCATTTCGATCTCTTCCCTCATCTCTGATCCCAAGGTGACTAACAGGGCAGCAACCTCAATAGCAACCTGGTGACACATCTCCTTCTACTGTGAAGTGGAAGCGAGTGCACCAGATGTGCTAGAGGCCGATCATGATCATAGGCGGATACCTGGGACTCCAACCCGTATACCCTGCCCTTCCTTGCCTCGCAAAGAGCCTCTTTTCAGAGGTTGTAATCAAAAGGATCACAAGATGTACCCGAACAACAACCCAACTGCTGAGATCGAATCTCCTTGAGTCTCTAGAAGGCATCTTAAAAAATATATGATTAATGAGATTGAGAGACTAAATAAATTTTGATAGTTATTTGAATTTTATACACCTTAATTTTGTGCATTACTTGGGTCGCCTGTGATCTGTTCTCCACCCATTACTGATCCTGCTGCCGCCTACGGGTGCGCTTAGGTCACTCTACAAGAGTTGGTTCCCACCCCTTCTCCAGTATCTGTCAGTGTAATGGAATAGTTATCATACATTTAATGTAAAAAAAAGATTTAATGTAAAAAGATTTAATGTAAAAAAAAAATATTACAAGCCTCCTCTTGTACTTTGTATGTGGGAGCGCTCCAACGATGTGCTTCGAATCCCCCATGCCCCCACAGTCAGAGGCGATTCAGCTTTGCTTGCTTCCTCTTCCTATGATACTCGGGAGAGTCTCATGCCCTGAGCAGTGTGACAAATACATCCTCGCCCAGCCACCAGGGGTGCTCACGCGTTCAATGCCTATTGCCAAACTGGTCGCACAAACGATCGCTAGTCTTATGCTCGAAGTTCCTGCGGATGTGTGCTTCCTCCTCGGGGGGCCATGACCATTGTTTCTTTAAATTGAATTAAAAATGGTTAGACTCATTAAAAAAAAAACATATCTATTTGAAGAACATAGTGATTTCAATCAGTGGATTTAAAATATCACTCGATAAGCAGTTAAATGCGGTTGAGAACAAATTTTGAAGAAAAATATGACAATCGTGCCTTTTCCTTCCAAATATCTTTCTCGTCTCCACATTAATACAATGACTCAAATTTGAAGCATGTCTGCTTGAGAATTTCAATGTCTGGAGTCACTCACAAATTGATCTACGTTGTACCAAAGTAAGAGAATATTTTTCTTTGATCTTCTAAAGCTTGTCAATACCAGTTTTCTGAATCTCCAACTCCCACCTTCTGCAAATCTCCTTCAAATCTAGTTTCACATTCAAGTTATCATTAGTTTTTTTCTTAACATCCATCACAATGCTGAATATATTGTTAAATAAATTTTCCCAATCTGCATCACTTCAAGATTATGCCTGAACATGTTACCCTTTCAGTAAGGCAGCTACTAAAAAACGAATTTCTTTGGCCAGTTATATATAACACCAAAGTCTGATGGGCGATGCAAAGATAGGTCATGCCAAACAGTAACCTACAGAATTTCACCGATAATCTCAAAAAAAATCTTTTCTAGATACTACTGGAGGTGGTTTTGATTTCTCAAATTTGTTTCATTTGAATGGACTTCTGTTCCTCCTGAAGGGATGTCCAGATTCTAAAGACATATGATGATAATCAAACCATTAATACTTCTTACCTTGCTGAAGTGTGAATGTTTTAGATGGATTCATGCAATATGGACATACTAACTTTCCTGCAGTGCTCCACCCAGTTAACATTCCATACTTTAGAAAATCACTTATTGTCTACATCAATGCTGCTTTCATCAAAAATTTTGCTTCATGGTAACATCATAAGTTATGACATCTCTTTGCTAAAGAATCTGCAGCTCATCTATCAGTGACCACAAGTATACATCAATCTGACATTTAGGACTACTGGGACCTGGAATAATCAAGGTCAAGAATAAGAAAGACATTTTCATTCACTTCATATTGGAGGATGGAGTGAAAACTCTTACATCATACAAAATATTTTTCTTTAATCGCGTAAGAGGCTGCAACGACGAGAATGATTAGTTCTATGATTGACTTTACAGTTGAAAATAAAATACAAAACAAATAAATCCATGAAAGGGTTGTAACAGATAAAGTTGTAAGGAATATTAGAAAGAGACATCAACAAGTCTAAAAAAATCGTCATAATTATTTTTTCTTAATACGAAACAATGATTATAGCTCGAGCATTGACTGATTTTAATTTTAACTTAGATAAAGAGTGAATCAAAATAAATGACCCAAGCTTCGAGCTAAAAAATTTGTATCAAATTTCTTTAGAGCCAACAATGGTCAAACTCGAAATCAGAATGTTAATAGCCTACTGAGGCAGTTAGGGCTGTTGAAGATCAATAATTCGTCTTAATTTTTTTTTAAAATTTTAATCTAATTTGTCTGTCATCATAGCAACACCAAACCTGACACGAGTTTATTTCTTTCACATTTTATTTTTCAAGTGGAAAGTCAATCGTTAATCTAATCATTTCATATGATGTAAAAGTTGCCACTACGACCTCCATTATTAACTCTATTTTCACCACCATTGTGAAAATAGACTTCACAACGGAGGAAACAGGGACAATTCTAACATTATATGAAGTACCTTCTTTTAAGAAAATATTTCAAGGTGTGAAATTAATTGCTTAAGGGATTGCGGAGATGAGAATGCTTAGTTCAATGATTGGCTTTACAACTGAATACAAATATGCTCGTGATAGGGTTGGAGTAGCTACTATTGTACACAATATTAGAAAGAGACATCATAATGGATTTAACGATCTTCAACATACCTAACATCAATATGATGTTGAACAATCCAAATTCGATCCGACCAGATGTCAGTTCAAAAGAAATTCAATCCAAAATTAATTTTTGATTGATTGTCGTTGTTCTTGCTAAATTCACATACCTATCTATTGTCCGAAATCAAATTGTGGATCGATCACGCTAAATTTTGATTTGTCATGGTTTGGATAATGTTTAAAGTGACCAAACCGTCTAAAATGACTCTCCAATCCAGATAACAGTCTATTCATGCTGCTAGGACTGTCGAAAATCGATAAGCGGCAAACATTGATACAAAATTTATCTCTAATTTTGTCTTCCATTGTAGCCACACCAACACTTTCATGAATATATTTCCTGCAAATTTCTCTTCAACCGTAAAGCCATTATAAACTAGTTTACTTGGTAACTTTCAAACATATTCTAATTATATTTAAGTTATTAGGATTTGGAAAATCATATAAGTTTGGATTTACTAAACCTTGAATGATTTAAATCCAGAGAACTGTCTAACAACATATCCAACACTAAAACGATAATAATTTACATACAAACCATAGGTTTTATGTATTCTTATTTAACTTCAATACTCTAATTTTTTATTCAAACCACACAATTCTTATGTATTAGTTATATAACACCTAAATTTCAATTTTTACATAAAGAAGTTTTTTGGCAAAACGGATGGAAGGATTTACACGATCTTTTTTTTTTTGTCATTTGACAGGATTTAGCATGAGTCCTGCTTAAAGAGGCTACTAAATAGCTCCAAACACCTAAATTTGTCTTATGCATCTCTTTTAAAGACCAACATTCTGCGCCATAGAACATCAAGGATCTCACCACCGTGTTACAAAATTTGTCTTTTAAGTCTAAGCGGTATTTTCTATCACACAATAGGCCGGATGCATTCCTCTACTTCAACCAACCAACTTGAAATCTACTAATCACATCCCCATCTATATCACCATCACTTTGAATAAGAGACCAAAGATATATAAAATGTTCACACATTTTAATGATTTGATCACCCATAGTTACAACTCTACCACTAGAGCTATTACTACTAAAATTAGACTAAAATAAGACTTTATGAAAGATTTACAAAAGCATTTTTTGTCGTTTGGAAGGAAGTATTTAGCTTAAATCCTACATAAATCCTGTACCAAACAACCCCTACACATCAAATGAATTTAATTGGATTTAAACTTAATTGAACCAAATATCATTTCAAATTTAATAAATCATATTTAACTAAAATCCTACTTGTAGCCAAACACCCTCCTAGTCTCATCCACAAGAAGAATATCAACGACAAAAAGCACACACCAAGGTACATCCTCAAGTAAATGTCCAGTAAGAGCATCCATAAATAAAGCAAAAGGATGGCTGAACATACTTGTGAGCGTCAGAGCAGTGGAGTCACCGGAACTAGGGTCATGGGAGCTGGGGTCTCCAGAGCGCTGAAATCGTCGGGAGAGGGGAGGCGAGGATTAGGGCACATAGAGAGACTAAAACTGAGAGAGAGAGGATTAGGGCAAGACCGGAGGCGTCGCGATTTCAGTGGTATAAAAGATTCATTCTGACAGCATATAGACCGCATAAAAACTGTTGATTATTAACATTAATACCAACTGCATTTAACGTCATTGTCGGTTAACACCCCGTCAAATAACTAATTCGTAAATAACCGTGTCGGCACTATTTTTGGTATGGGGTTTGCCCGTAATATAATTGATGGTATAATGCGTCGGTAATAATAAAAATCGTCGGAAAAAAATTTTATTGTTGATAAGTGACAGTATGTCCTGCTGTTATGTCGTTGTCCTGTTGTTATGTCGTCGGAAATAACTAATCACATAAACCGTCGCAAAAACGTTACAAAAAATTATATTTTTATCGATGTGAGTTTATACCTTCAGTTTTAACGTTTTTTTCTTGAGTGAACGTCAGAATTAAGTACTATAAAACCAGACAACCAGTCAATAATCTGCTCTAATACCATTTGCCACCTCCCGAAAGAGCACTTTTGGGAGGTTACAATATGCCTACAATATAACTATTCTATTATATACTTAATGAAGTACTATAAAACCTTAATCCCTTGACGCGTATATGATTTTCATGCAGAGCTACGTACCAATACGATATAGATTTTATAACTATAATTATATGATAGCGGAATGCCATACTGATGCTAATTATAAATAAGTTTATACGTCATGCCCAGAAAATGCATCTATGAAATAGTACTGATTTTGTGGGCAGCAGCAACATTATTATTATACACATTCACGTGATACGTAGGAAGGCGACAATCTCTTGCCTTAAAGCTACGTAAAAAGGTTTCTGTCATATATGAAATTGAATTAGGTGAGTGCCAGTAATCAGTTTTCTTGATTAGTCTTTTCTCATAAATTGATTATCCTATTTATAGAGGAGGGGGTATGATATATGAAGTTACATGTTTGCATTTGCTTTAATGAGGGTTTTAGAGAGTATTGTAGGTATTGTACATGTATGGGTCTATGGCTCAGCTACCCTCTAACTCGGTTGGCTGAAATCAATGCTCCTTAGTTCAACAAGTTCTGCTTGTCCGAATGTACTGAATCGGGGTTGACGGTTGGCTTTCGATGGCCTTCGAGTTGGCAAGATTTACTCGATCGACTTGGCTTTGCCGATAGGTTGTTCTAGTCTAGCTTTCGATTGTTGAACCTTGGATGAGAAGCTCCTGTCAATAGAATGATATTTGGCTATCAGACAGATGGTGAATCATTGTAATCTGATAGATAACTCATTCTTTGACAACGAGGTCCTTCAAAATGTTTGTGTTATATTATTGCCAATTCTTGACCCCTAATGAGGAATCTCAGGGGCGTCCGTGAGATTGCAGTCGATATTGAACTCTTTTCTTGAGTTAGGTTGTAGTGATAGACAGATCGATGCCTCTGCTTTGCTCAATTAGCCTTAGGCCTTGACTCAGGTGATTTACACCCAATCGACTTCCAGCCTCAGTTCAAAAAGATTGCTAATGGAATTTCTCTTTGACTCAGTATGTAATCCCATAAAGGTTGCTAATGGAATTTCTCTTTTGCATATAAATTGGAATCTCTATTAGCCCCAACAAATTCCATTAATTATGGGCTTGACCCCCGGGATTTTAATACGTTGTGGAGCCCGGCTACAACCGTCCGATCACGATCGGACGGCCGATATTTTCTACCAGCGAAACTTTCATGCCCGTACTGCCATGAGTCCATTCATAGTTGGTGTGGGAGCCCTTTCACTTCATTTGGTTTATTGGATCGTATGAGCCATTCACATGCTCACCACTCATTTTGCTTTAATAAATTAATTTAAAATTATTTTAAACACAATTGAATTAATAGTAATTTTATAATCATTATTTTGATTGCTTTTTTATAATTAAATTAAACCAATTTATGCTAAACATAAATTTTATTAAAGGAAATTTGCATACATAACACAAAAATCCTACGTATTTACTGGGGCTGTCAAAACGGCTCGTTGTTCGAGAACAACTCATGCTCGACTCTTTAAGAAGCTTGTGTTCGGCTCGTTCGCTAAGTTAACGAGCCGAACAAGAACAACACGAACAAATATTTGTCCATTCGTTTTTCGGCTCATTTTGGCTCGGTTTGGCTCGGAATACTAGTAATAAATTATATATTTATCTTTGATGAGTTGTATTTTTAAAAAAATTAATTGACTACAAGGCTATAGAGATTTATAATCAATTAAAAGTATTAATGAAGAAAATAGAATAAAAGTGTTATTAATTTGGATTCAAATGATGTTTTAAATCTTGCCCCAATCTTTAGATCAAATGATGTTTTAAATCTTGCCCCAATCATTAACATCTTATGGTTATGTGATTAGGGTTGTCAAAACGACACTTTCTCACTTTCTCGTGTTCGGCTCACAAAGTAAACGAGCCGAAAACGAACACACTTTTTGAGCTCGAAATGTAAACGAGCCGAAAACGGGGTAAACCTCGGGCCGCGTGTGTGGGGCTCGCTTGTGTTCGGCTCGTTTACACCCCTATAAAATCTAAATTTTACTTTTTTTGCGGTTATATCACCCAAATCTTTAACTTCACTTTAACAAAATTCAATCATTTTTTAATAAATTTTAATAATTATGGGAAAAAAAAGTACAGTATAATGCTTTTCTCTTTAACAGAAAAATTATAGTGATTAAAATATTTGCAGAGAATTGCTTTTAGTGAAAAATTGCATACATACCCCCCATATTTCTTATATTTTTACATACTAATCTCAAAATTTTCATATTTATAGTCGTAGAACTTCGGTGCCATAAATATGCATGTAAATGTGCATTTCACTTTTTAAAAAGTAAGTAATTAAAGTATTTTTGATGTGATATTAAAGATATGAGTGATATGAATTGTATACAGAAAACATGTCATTATGAATTTCGAAGCAATCCAACGACCAAGCACCATAATGATGGATTGAAGGATCCACTGAGCGACTATCTATTGGCATCAATTTTTTATGTTAAGAGTGTAGGGTATCTGCTTGTCTGACTCAGGATGATTTATTGTTCACTCATGGCGTCCCGTAGCCCAAGACACCCAGTTAGGACTCCCTGGTACATATTCGGGCCATGAAACCAGAGTCAGTGATGACTCAACCTTGCCCGGGAGAGTCGATCGTTTGGTGGTGTCAGTTATGATATGACACGTGTCTGATGTCTATTCTAATGTTTGAAGACCTCACTCTGCCGATTTGAATCCTCCCATGGTTAAGGGAATCAGTTAAACCTTCCCATAGACGTTTCCGGGAAGATTAGGGTTTGGAACACTATACCCGGATGACATTTTGAGGCGCCCGTCGACACTGAAATCCTTGATGTAACACCTAGAAAAAAATTTATTTTTAGATTTATGAGAATGTAATTAGTCATACACAATCTCTCTCATAGTTTACAGATAAAAAAGACTTTCGACAGATGTTCCGATGAAATCCTGGGTTTTTGGGGCTAGACCTGAACCTAGGCGCCAGTTTGGGCGCCTAAGCCCCTATAACTGCCCCAACATGACTTACATCAAAGAAGGCAGAAAGTAGGTTTCAGCCCCTTGGCGCCTAGGTGCCAGTCCAGCCGAAAGTAGGTGTTCGTAGCTGCCCGAAACACACAATTTTCAAATAGAGTCATTGAAAATTAGGCGGGGACCCAACGCCTAGGTGTCAGGAACCTGACACCTAAATGTCAGGCCAGCGTCGGTGCCAAGGTGTCAGCACAAATACTTTGACCCAATTTCTTCTGCGATTTTCATGATTTTGACACTAGACCAAGCCCCCATGCAAGTTATTTTGCAAATTTTCTTGACTTTGGGACGGATTTGCATGGGGGAGGCAAAAAGGGGGTGTTAAACCTTTTCAGAAGGTTCTAGGAGGAGGTGGCATGCCTTGGCTTATGTCCCTTGGCTTCTCCTAGACACATCCATCTTCATCATTTTCTTCTTGGAGCTAAACTCTCTTCCCCCTTGGAACTAGAGATAATTAAGCCTTTAAATCTTTTGCTTAGATCATCTACTTGAACTTTATTTTTTAATGAATTGTAATATTTAGGGATTCAAATTAAGTATTAATTCGTAATTATCAATTATGGAAGTTTAGACATTAATACACCTTAAAAAATATGTTTAATCATATATAGTAATTCTCTGAAGAATTAAAATAATTTTTGAGCTAGAAAGATAGAAAAATAGAAAAGATAATTTATGCAAGGCCTCGATTCAGTAGAAAAAAGTGAACAAGTGGTTAGTTATTGAGAAGAAGCTTGAGGTTTAGCATGAAAATAAAAAATTAGACTTTGTCATTTCCTAATTAATAAAACTTCAAAGCTTTCATAATAAAATTTTTAAATATTATATTTAGGAAAAATTTATGTGATTTTGGGTTATGTGATTAAAAATATTTCTAGATAATAAAAATATTTTAATCATACTAAAGTAAGTGCTTTAAGATGTACTTTTGCTCGGAAAAAAGTGAATTAAAGAGAGGCTAGACTATTAGAGATTAGTAAAAATCCAACTCTAAGATTATATTTGCACATCTTTTATTACAAATTGCATAATCTTGTTAAAAAATTAGAAAGTCTCATATGAGAGCTACGCAATTTATTTAAATAATTCCATGTTTATATATGAGATTACTTGAGGGCTAGTAATAAATAAAATTGAGAGAATTAATGTGAATCAAAGTTATGATATTTTTATTGTAATTCTCAACTTTATTTCATTATTATGATGAGTTTACGCTAATGAAAGATGTCTTTACTGTGTTTTGCAGGTTATAGGTGTTGAGTACATATCAGGAAGCCAAAATACGAAGTTGAACAAAATAAGAGGGTCGATGTAGGCACGTCACCCCCGACTCAATTATGAATGGCTTTTTGACTAAGGGAGTGAAGGAAAGCTTGAACAAAATCACAAAGGCGGAATAATTAAGCCAGCCTTTGGCATAGCAACGCTGCCTAGCAACATACCTTTGTCGGGCTTAGTGTACCTATGTCAGGTTCCACCCAGGAGCATTTCTGGAAAGGTATTTGGAGGCAATTTTAGAAAGGTATTTGGGGGTGATTTGAGATGAAGCTATTTAAGGAGAATTAGGAGATGATTTAAGGTTCTTCTTGGTTGTGGGAGGCTTCCCATCTCTTAAGTTTAAGGAGTTCTTTGTATACCCTAGGATTTTTTTTTTCCAATCCTTCCATTTGGAGAGAATTATAAGAATGTTCTTAGAGAGTTTGGAGATATTGTGAGGGAGAAATTTGTGTGCACTTGTACAAGGGAGTTGATACATAGCTTGCTTTGTTTTGAGAGAATTACATAGTATTGCAAGAGATGATAGGCTTGAGTTTGAATTTTATGTATCTTCTTACGCTATTTTCTTAATGTTTATTTAATGAATATCTTTGTGTTTTTGTTCCTGTGCATAGTAGCTAAATCTTGTTCATACTCGTGTGATGTAAGACATGCGTTAACTCAATGTTTTGATCCATGAGTTTTCCCATCACATTTTTCTATGCTTTGGATTTCAAGTTGATATGTTAAAATTTTTACCGTTATTTAGTTTTAACCTAACCAAATAAAAATTTAAATGCATTGTAATGCAAGACTTTTTATCATTGTCTAGAAGAACAAGTAGGCTAACACATATTCATCTTGTAAAACAACCATATTATCAGTGGGAGAATGCAACCTAGATAGGTGTCTAGGGGATTCTTGAGAAACCTTGCATGGTTAAGACACCTTAAATGTGGGTTTTCAACACTTATTATGATCTAGAAATAGGTTAAGGAGAACTTGTCTATGGTTGTCAAGGTTAACCTCGAGAACTCTTAGTAATAAACATCAAGGATTCACTAAACTAGTGTCATAGGAGTATGAAACTTTCACCTCTAAAAAACTCTTATAAAACTTAGCTCTATTTTCTAATTCTTACATTAGAATTTTATAACATTACACCTTTTGCAAATCTAAACCCTTCAATCTAGACTTAGCAGTGTAGTAGACTAGAACTTTGCATGCTATAGAATTTGAGTTTGGAATCGATACGTGACCTCTAATTTTATATATTACTTGATCGACATATATACTTGTGTGATTAACTGGTTGCTTTATAGCAATTTCGAGCTTCAGAGATCGATGTAGAAACATGAACAGAGGAAGAGGAAGAAATTTGTGTAAGAAATGTTAAAGCCTTGAGGGATCAATACAACAAAAAACAAGCAAACACGATAGTGAAAGCGGAAGAACTTCGCAGGAAGCCAGAAACGATCAATGCACTAGTGTGCGACTCTTCGTTGTCCAGGTCAAAATTTAGGCAACTAAGAGGTAGAAGTGAGGTATTAAAAATATTTTGGTGCTATGTATGTGCTATATAAAATTTAACAAGAATTGGATGGTATCTATATAAATACCCTTTTACATTTCAATCCGACTAACTCCACCCATGCATTGAAGGCCTTCAAAGCTCCCCACTACACCAACTCACCACAATTTCTACAAGTGTTCCATCTCTCTCATTTTGTTACCTCATTATATTTGCTAGATACTTTTTTAAAAATTACTTATTTATCAATATATCTCTTAATTATGAATTATATTTAAAATATTTTAATTTAAAGTTTAATTAATTTTTCATATATCACATTTATTTTGAAATGTATTTAATGCTTTTCAAAACATTATAATCATATTTTTTTTATTATTTTCATTTTGATTTCTCAAAAATATTCTCAATTATTTTTACTCCACCTTAAATCATGTTCATTAAGACTACTCCTTGTAGTTTTATGTTTAGCTTCCTTGAAGCCTTTTGTTCTTGAAACCATGATTACTTTAGAATTAGTTTTCTTATATGCTATCACCATTCTCAAGTTATTATTATTAAATATTTTCAGTTAATCATAGTACATATAATCCTCCACTAAGGCTTAAAGTTGTCCATAAGTTTACTGTGCATAATAATTTTATAAGATATGAAATCTTAGATAAGACTATCATCATTGAAGCATTTACTTATTGTGTCAAATCACAAGATTTATATGAGATCATGAATATGTGCATAAATTCTACTTAAGTTATTGGTTCCCAATATGAACATCTTAAGCGCAACAAACCTAACATCTTATATGAACTCTTCTATAGTATAATGAAAAAATGTGCTTGACATTTAATATGAGCAAATATATGTAGCATTAAATCCAAATAGTATTCAAATGTCAAATATAGTGACAATCAAAGTTTATCATCTTGTATGATTAAAATAAATAAACCGAGTTTTGAGCGGATATCAAATACGAAGAGAGAAAGCCCGTTGAGCCAGCTAGATAGTTCGTCTAAATTAATTCGTTGATAGACTCCACCAAAGAGTTACGATCAATAACTCAGTTATGGTGATTACGCCATGTCTGGCCAGTCTAAGGCAACTCGATAGATTGCCAATGAAACTCAACTCAACCGATGATTGGGTTGGTTGAACTTCCATGAGACCAACCTAGCCCCAATATATTAATTGGCTTTATATTGAACATTTTGATGTTTTCTTTAGTGAAAAAATAATTTAAACATAATTGTATTAATAGATTCGACACTAACTCTAGCCCCAATTTAAAGAATCTGCCAACTAATTTGACATATTCAACATTAACTCTTTAAATTTAGGGTTGAAATAGTATTCATGAAAGACTATTAGAGCCCCAATTTAAAGAATCTGCCAACTAATTTGACACTTCTATAAACTCTGGAACTAAAACACAACCCCATGTAAATACTCTTTCGAATATTTTAGCACTTTACCCAACAATAAAGTAGTACACATTTAATTTATAGGGAAATTTGCATAAACCCCACACAACTCTTATGTATTGACATAACAAAATCCTAAAATTTTACATTCACACTTTTAACATTTTGTTGACAAACTTAAATATGAAAAATGTAAACTTAAAATCTAAAATGTTAACAATGCTAGTATTTTGATGTGGATATATATAGAAATCTAGATGTTAGATGTTTAATACATAAAACTTATGGGACATATATGTAAATGCCCCAAATTTATATTAAATTTATTACTGAACAACCCAAGAGAAGTAGAGGAAAAGCAGCAATGCAATGCCTTTCATCCAAAGTGCTCTATTTCTCCTACCTAAGAGCATTTGTTGGCCCTTCAAATCAGCTGGTACCTAAAAGCTTCGTAGGTTTCATTTCAGTCTTTCTCATAGTCCACTAACTCCCCCTCAGACAACATAGTTGAAGCTGAATTTGAAAGAACTATTTTAAAAAGTAAGCTAATTGAGATCATTTATTCAATTCAATTTTTGCAATTCTAATTCTTACATATACAATTTTTTTTTGCAAGTTTTGTTTGTTTTATTGTTTGGCAGTCTATGGGTCTGTTTGGGGCAGCTTATTTGGTGCGGTGGCGTTTTGCAAACGCACCTGACATGTTTGGGTAAACTGTGTTTTGACAGCTTATGCGTTTTCAGAACGTTTAAAACAGTGTTTTCACACCGCACCTGTCTAAATGCGGTGGCAGCTTTCTGACTGCGGTCTGACTTTTCCAATAAAATAAAAATTTGTAATAGCTACCGCACCTAACTTATCAGCAGATTATTTAACAAGCTGCGTGTGTAATATATTGGAATATTTTAATGAGTATTTATATGTATAATTTTGTTAATTGGTAATTGGCTTATTGAAATTTCATTATAATATTCATTAGTAAACAATAAAAGGAATTGTATGTTGGTTAGAATAAAATAGAAATTAAATTTGCATATGCTTTTGAATAAGTACATCTCTCGTGAATATAAATTTAATTGTTTTTTTTTCTATTTTATTTATATCAAAAGTATGAAAGTTCTCCTTTTTGAATAATTCAAATAATAATGAAATTGTAAATATTAATGAATAATAATGGAATATGAATAATAATAAATTAAACTCGGTCAAAATTCTATTTTGTGTAAAATGTCAAAATAATACTTGTTTATTTGCATGTGGTTGTTTTATTCCTATAGTTAGGGACGGCTCGTTGTTCGCGAACAACTCGTGTTCGGCTCGTTAAGAAGCTCGGGTGGTTCGGCTTGTTCGCTAAGTTAACAAGCCGAACACGAACAAAAATTTATGCCTTCGTGCTCGGCTCGTTTTGACTCGAAATAATACACATCAATACGACTTTTTGTTCCTGAAAATAAAATAAAAAAATATAGTATTTTTAAAAAAATTAATTGACTACAAGAATACAAAGATTTATAAGCAATTAAAAGTATTAATTAAGAAAATATAATAAAAATATATATAATTAGATTCAAATGATGTTTTAATATAAACAATAATTTTTAAATCTTGTCTCAATCCTTAACATCTTATGGCAACGTGATTGGAATATTCAATACGACTCTTTGTTCGTGAACGACTTGTGTTCGGTTTGTTAAGCAAACGAGCAAAACACGAACACACTTTTTAAGCTCGAAATACAAACGAGCCGCACACGAGGAGCCGAACACGAGCTGAGTCTGGGCTCACTCGTGTTCGGCTCATTTACACACCTACTATAAGTCTGGGCTCGCTCGTGTTCGGCTCATTTACACCCCTACCTATAGTTAATAGAAGTGGCAAGATAGTCCCGCACTATTCTAAAATTGAGCTCTAATATATAGTCCTTCGTGAGGACTATTTCAACCATAATTTAAAGAGTCTAAGGACTGATTTGACACTTTTATAAACATAGCAGTTACTGCCACATCATGAGAAAAGGCTCCCATGTAAATAGTTAGGGACTATTTTTGACGCGTTTGATATTCACCTAAATCAAACGAATTTTAGAAATGCCACATCATGAGAAAATCCCATATGACACTTTGTTCCTCCGATAAATTGTAGCCCCCATGACGCTAATGTGGCGGCCATAACATCAACATGACATATGAACCCACTCGACCAAATAAAATCATATGAACCCACTCGACCATGCATTCACCATGTTTCACATACAAAAATATCTAAAATATATGTTTCTATAAAACTAATTATCCATTCTATTTTTGGAAACATATAAAACACATGTATTCAGGGACGACTATTGATAACATACACATATACCACCCAATTCCTATGTATTTACGTATCTAACACCTGAAATTTAGTTCTTACATTCATACCACCAAAATCTTTCATATTACATAAGATAATATCACTATTTTAACTTATAAAATATGAAATACATTTTTTCATGCGTCGGTATAATAGCATGTATGTATATATAAAGTGAAGTTTAGGTGTTAGATATGCAAACAAAATAATAATTAAGTGGTAAATATGTAAATCATCCTCTTTAGCAAAGCAGCCCTAAAGCAATTATAGCAGTTGCCGCACAAGAATGTAGCAAAGAATAATTAACATATGAGGTTACATCAGTCATTTTACAACTAAGCACTCTTAGGCCTACAAGTGATTGGATGGTTAATATGTTATATTCAATGTTTTGGGTGGTTAGTATATCAGTATGTAAAAATCCCGCAGTTTGATGAAGGGACGAGTGACACCAACAACATATAGTGTGGGCGAGATTAACAAAAACTGGGGAGATTGATCGAGCAAGAGATGCAGAAATTGAACATGTATGCTCTTGCCGATCGCGAGCAAGAGCGGTGACGAGTGAACTGTATGAGATCGAGCTATGAGTGGAGACTCAATGGTAGAAGGCAAGGCGGAGATGGAGGTGTAACGGTGCGTGCGAGCTAGGTTGAGCGAGTATTCATTCTGTGGACGGACGGGTTTCATCGTGTGCATATGGGCCTTGTGCGGGAATCAGATCTATAAATATTGTTATTTGAGAGCTTATAACCACTAGAATCCTTAAAATCATCTAATAGTACAAAATTAGACAATGCAAAAGCATAGGACTTTTTAGTCAAGATTTAAAATATTATTATAATTTATTAAGGAATTATTACAAATTTTTATAAATTAAATAAAATGTTAAGTTATAAGGACGTACTTAGATCAGTTGATCGGGCATCTGTTTGTTGAATTTTAGAAATGCCACATCATGAGAAAATCCCTATATGACACTTTGTTCCTCTGATAAATTGTAGCCCCCATGACGCTAAGGTGGCGGCCATAACATCAACATGACATATGAACCCACTCGACCAAATAAAATCATATGAACCCACTCGACCATGCATTCACCATGTTTCACATACAAAAATATCTAAAATATATGTTTCTATAAAACTAATTATCCATTCTACTTTTGGAAACATATAAAACACATGTATTCAGGGAAGACTATTGATAACGTACACATATACCACCCAATTCCTATGTATTTGCATATCTAACACCTGAAATTTAATTCTTACATTCATACCACCAAAATCTTTCATATTACATAAGATAATATCACTATTTTAACTTATAAAATATGAAATACATTTTTTCATGCGTCGGTATAATAGCATGTATGTATATATAAAGTGAAGTTTAGGTGTTAGATATGCAAACAAAATAATAATTAAGTGGTAAATATGTAAATCATCCTCTTTAGCAAAGCAGCCCTAAAGCAATTATAGCAGTTGCCGCACAAGAATGTAGCAAAGAATAATTAACATATGAGGTTACATCAGTCATTTTACAACTAAGCACTCTTAGGCCTACAAGTGATTGGATGGTTAATATGTTATATTCAATGTTTTGGGTGGTTAGTATATGCAAAAACCCCGCAGTTTGTCATTTTGAATAAAAGAGATCGGGATGAGATGAAGGGAGGAGTGACACCAACAACATATAGTGTGGGCAAGAGTAACAAAAACTGGGGAGATTGATCGATCGAGAGCAAGAGCGGTGATGAGTGAACTGTATGAGATCGAGCTATGAGTGGAGACTCAATGATAGAAGGCAAGGCGGAGATGGAGGTGTAACGGTGCTTGCGAGCTAGGTTGAGCAAGTATTCATTCTGTGGACGGACGGGTTCCATCGTGTGCATATGGGCCTTGTGCGGGAATCATATCATGAGCAGGTCTGACGTTGTGAGCGATGACATGCGAATGATCAAGCTATGATTACAATTAGGGTATACATCACAAGCTTGAAACAAAGCTCGACTAATATAAAATTTTGATTAGGTTCTTATTTCTATAAATATTGTTATTTGAGAGTTTATAACCACTAGAATCCTTAAAATCATCTAATAGTACAAATTTAGACAATGCAAAAGCATAGGACATTTTAGTCAAGATTTAAAATATTATTATAATTTATTGAGTAAGGAATTATTACAAAGTTGAATATTTGGAGAATTATATTTGAAAGTACTTGTAATTGATCCATATTATTAGAAAATTTTATTATAATTATTGAATGAAATTAAAATGATAATAATATAATTGTGATACATATTTTTATAAATTAAACATATTGTTAAGTTATAAAGACGTACTTAGATCAGTTGATCGGGCATCTGTTTGTCAGTACTAAGTCCCCTTTAGTCTGGGGTTTGATTCCCCCTAAGTGTAGGGTGTGGTACTCGAATTATAGTCATATGAGGGATAGTTGGGGCTTGTATCATAACAGTCCACCATTGATACTCTAGTCAGATCAAAATAAGCCCAACCATACAAACAAAACCATTAATTACGCATATAAATCAAACAATAGTACTTCATTTTTGTACAAGGGACGTAAATATTTGTTATCTAAGAGCTGCAGAAATCTCAAGGAACCTCTACATATCAAAAGCTTTAGTCAATGTACAAGTTCAGAAGCGACAATGTCACTTTTCAGCATATAATATTCATGATATCAACAAGTAAAATGAAGTTGATTCCTATCTGAGTAATTTAAAATCATTTTCTGATGCACTATTTAAGCTTCCTTCAACTTGCAGGCCAAGTGAACCCAAAAGAGTTGATGCTTCTTCCACCAAAAAATGAATGAAATATATATGCATTTATCATACAGACAAAGAGATTTCATTTGTACTTTTATATCAGAAGCAATTTTCTACTGTCCTTTGCTGCATGATGCATATAATTAATGCAGAGGAGGAAGAAGAGAATTTGAATCTTAAGAATCAATATATGGTGGTTGTCAGCAAGATCCAAGTTCAACGGCTAGCTATAAATTGGGTGGTAGAGGACTGACTTGAGAAAGCAGGGAATATTTTTCTCATAAATTAATAAGTTCTGATACTCTAATCAAGAGATGATGGTTTGCTTCAGCGAGTACACGTGTGTTTTCCCGTGCAAGTATATTTTTCTAGTACTGCATTTGGCAGATGGACTGGTTGAATACACGTCGTCTTTCGCATGTTCAGATGTCCGGATTTAATATTTTCTCAGGACAACACGAGTTAAGTTACAGAGGAGTGAGTTTCAACAGTGTGTGTGTGTGCACGCGCATGCGTGTGTGTAGCGGTGATAATAGATGTTGAGTTTATTGTTCTAATGTTGAATGAATATATCATATAGGAAATGCAAGCATTTATATGTAAAATGTTTGAAGAAAATAAGAAAATTATGAGACATTTATATGTCGAAGAAAATCTAGTAGTGTGAGTCAATGATTACAAATCGCTTAACTAAACAAATCATTAACATGATGTAATAAACAGGAATTATGAAAAGAAGTATCATATAGAGATATATAGAGGAGTTTGAAGGAATAGGCATCACAAGGAATGTTTAACAACAATTGATGATTGGTGATTGAAGTCATGTGATGGAGGGTGATTAGCTTGGCCATTCACTTAATAAGAGGTGGGACCATGTGACTATAAAGAATATTGATATTGGATGTCTATGGCTAACAGATGTTAATTATTAGTCCTTTTTAGGCTTTGCTTATGTTTAATAGGCAACATTGGAAGTTGGGTGATTGCTTGTTAATATCATCGGTGTCCTTTTAATATGAATATAAATTAAATTATTGAAAGGATAGGAATGAATGTCTGTTTTTTTTTTTTTTTTTTTTTTTAAATCCGAATTTCAACTTGTTTATTTTCATGTTATTGTATAATTCTCTTATTCGAATAAATCTTCATTCTAGATCATCATAAATGATTCGAAAAGTAGAGGAATTAAATATAAAATGAGATACGACAACAAATAATCAAATAATGAAAAAGAAACAATGGAAAGCTTACATATGGGTCATCCTCGTGTGATAGGTTGAGATTATATATCCGAACATAATCGAATCGAAGTTCCTCAAAACACAACATCCACGTAGAGAATCATTACATTAGTCACTCAAAATCAGAAAACCAAAAAGAACATTTTTGTTCTAAGGTCAAGAGTTATCCTCGTGTGATAGGTTGAGATTATATGTCCGCACATAATCGAATCGAAGTACCTCAAAACACAACGTCCACGTAGAGAATCCTTACATAAGTCACTCAAAACCAGAGAACCAAAAAGAACATTTTTGTTCTAAGGTCAAGAGTATCTCAGAGGAACGTACCTCATTTATCTCAGAGGAATGTACCTCATTGATTAATTATATCCTGGAGGATACCCAATAATACTCTCGATAAAAGCAATTTCATTTATATTATTATGAAACTGGAGAATAGGCCACCCAAGGATGGTTATTTTGTATGGAATGCTCTGATGCTTCAAAGATCTCGTTAAGCCACAAGGTACAGAGTGAGTCTCTCACCTCCAAAATGGGTCGAGGCTCATTGGTACACAGAGCCTACAAGATAAACAAAATCATCTCGACGGGGATAACCATATATGTCAGAGCTCACCAAGCCATCAGGGCAGAGGCAGAGGGTGTGAGGCAGCTCATTGGTAATCGAGTCGTCAAGATAATATAAACGAAGTAAAAAAAGGAGCGACATGGCTCAAAGGGGCTCAACAAAGGAGGGGTAAAGAATCCTAAACAGGTTGAGGTAGTTGAGTCAGACTACCACAAATTCGTCACCCAAGCTAATATGACTTTAAGTCTATCTGGTCGTGAAGGTAGTTAACCCAACACAACCGGAGATCTCTTGTCAACAATCTGTGAATTCCGTCATCCAATGAGACCTCAATAACTCTGAGGTCAAAGGAAGGAAACTATATTCTATAACTATAAGGTGGAGTTCCAGGAGGTGGGACTTATACTCACCTAAATAGCGAGGAAATCACTGGAAAGAAGGGAAAAGAGAGGTCCAACTAAAAAGCTGAAAAATACTCTCAACAAAGAACATATACCCCGTCTGAGTTGAGGAAGTCTCTAATACCGTAAGCTCACTAAACAACAATCTAAGTAGAAATCTATGTTGGGTTAGTCAGATTGGAGAAGCATGAGTGTTTCTCCTCTCGACATGCAATATGATGCAATTATTTATCATAATCCTAAGCATGGAGGCTCTATTAAGTATGGTGGGGTGTATAATCATGCATGCAAACCATTTTAAAACTGGCTCAAAGGCCATACAGAAAATTAAAGTGTGGGTTTTAAGTAGTTTAATATTTATGTCCTAAATTTTGATTAATCTTGAATCTTTTATTATGATTTTTTAAGAAAACTTATAATATTACCAATTCTTAAAGAGCCTAAAATATAACATTTGATTCCCAGTCAAACCACAAGCCAAAAAGGGTGGAGTCAATCCAAGCATACAAGAAAGCAGGAAAACAAACCAAATATAAAATAATAAGATGTCGGTGACACTGAGTCGAACACATATCCTAGAAAAAAAAAGGTGGTTGAACTTTGCAGATACAAGCACGATCCTAGTTCTATACAATAATGTAAGTTGTAGAATTAAGATAAGGGACACGACCATCTGCTCCAGGTCCCCAGCATGTGTTTCTCGCTTCAAACGCCTCTGAACATGTGCCCGTATCTTATTTCCACTATGGGACTCTTCTAAGGACTCTAAAAAGTACATCGATACTCGACCTACATGAAAATATGTTAGCACAAAAAGCTATCTATATGCAAAGTGTTTGAGCCATGCCATCCATGACAAGAGAAGCTAAGTGACACCTGCAAAAAGGTGTCAGCATTTACATTGTACCTCTCTTTTTGTACCTATGTGTGTGCATATTTATTGGCATGTCATTTTTCAGAAGACCAACCTAATATACTACAACACATTTTAAAGTCGTTAAACATGCAAGCACACCAAAAACACAAAAGGTGATGCTAGAATAGGGCAACCAAGCCAGCAAAGAATAATAGTCGGCAACAAAAAAAAAACTATTTAGCACCCTAATTCTAGTCTAGCACACCATCTACCATGAAGTGTCCTAATCAACATCTAATTACAGAGTTGTTTATGTATGACTTTGACGGAGTCGCCACACCGGCCCCGTCCTAAAGATCCAAGGGATCAAAAACACGTCACAAGAAATGGGTTACAATTTAAAAAAGGTTGTCTCACATATGACATAAATATATGTAATTTTAAAGTAAGCAAATAATACGTATAATAACAAAAATATTTATTTTTATACTTATAAAATAATGATCCGTTGACGGGCTGGAGCAATCAAGTGAGATACTTTAAAGTCTTTGGATCCTTGGCACAGTCATATTGTTTGTCGCTCATGATACAGGAACTCACACTGCTTGCTGAGCTATCCTCGTGGACAACACTCATTTGAGCATCACGACTGACAAAAGGGCCACTCTTCTAACGAGTAGGACAAACTATCAAGGCAAATAGAGAAGCATACAAGCATGCAAATATCCCATATTGTGATTGTTTGACCAAAACACAAAACAATCACAATAGGTGCCAAAAGGCAAATCACACCTTATGCAAATGAGTGCATGGATGCCTACATGCAACATGATACACACAAATGGGATATACTGGTAAAACATGCTACCTATCAAGAGGAATTATGCCTACACAAAAGCTTGTAATGTCATGCAACAAGCAAGTACCGGCTATGAATAAGTTTGCATCGAGTAAAAGGATACATATAATGAGGATTTACTCCTTACTCGAGGGGCACTCACAAAGCTCACATGCAAACATGCAAGAAATGCAATAGCCGTATGAGAAATGTTGAGCATATGACTTACAACAAACATATGATAAATATCAAGCATATGACATGCAAATAACAAATATATAAAAATTCCAAGTGGCAAGCATACTAGGATATGTGATTCATACAAGTGAGAATCACATACATAAGTGAACACACATTGTGTCTCATACTAGTTCAGGGGCTAGGATGCATGACTCATACTTAACACAATATGAAATACAAATGACTCTTTAGGCGGTGTCATATTGGGTGGGGTTGGAAGCTTATATAAGCCACCGCCTCATAAAATATTTGAATTTCTATCCCCATGCATACAATGATGTATGTGGGGAAGACACTTGCAAGTGTGGGAACTCAACAAGGCACCAAAGTGGGGGTGTTCAAAGAGACCCCACACATTGATGCTCAAAAAGATATCCAAACATGTCACATACAAAGCATATAAAACAAACATATTTTTCATGCAATGAAATATCGTAGACATCTAGTCAAAATAATATTTTTTTTTGCCCATGCAAATAAACATGCAATATGATGCAAAAAAAACATACAAACATGTAAGTGATTGGTCGACCTACTCATGACAGCCAGTTGAACTAAATAGGGTGGGTTGTTGATCCAGAACGATCAGTCATACCCAAAAAGTGGGTGATCGACCTGGGATAACTGATCAGGCCCAAAGCTAGTGATCAACATGGGGGGTCGATTGAACTCAAAAGTGCGGGTGATCGGCCCGAGACTGTCAATCAAACCCAAAGCAGATGATTGAAACTACCAATCAAACCCAAAAGTAAGTGCAATCGAGCCAGGGCTGTCGATCAAACCCAGAGAGTGTGATTGAACTGGAACAATCGATCAAGCCCAAAAGATAGGGCAATCGAGGCGGGGTGGTCGATCAAACCAAAATCAGGCGATCAGACGGAGACAGTCGATCAAACCAAAAATATTGGGCAATTTAGCCAGGTCAGCAAACCTATCAAACCAAAAAAGATAGGGCAATCGAGCCAAGGCAGTCGATCAAACACAAATCGGATGATCGGACTGGGACGACTAATCAAACATAAAAGATAGGGCGATCGAGTCAGAGGCCGATTGAACTAAAGCGATCGCACTATCAATCACGTAAAATGCAACAATGTCACAAATGATCATGCAAATATTGCAACCCAAAGCACTTCGACGACATGTCAAACTTGTTCTATCGACTCGCATGGGATCTAGGGTTAGCAATTGATGGAGAAGTGTACCAATGCCATATTGCACGAGGCAAAATGACACCCACCTTTGTTTTCCTAGCATAAAATAGAGGGTCTCTCGCGAGGAGGACTCTTTACAATCTAGAGAACAAAGATCGATGAAAATTCTTCGTTCACTTGGCAGGTCAGCTTCAAGTGTCCATCCAAATGAAGTTGTCGAAACAAATGTTGAGATTTGTACAACCTCGTCTTATATGATTTTGGAACTAAGTCTTAAATGGGAAATCACTCAAATTCGGGAATAAGGAAGTCCATGAAAGGCTGCCTAACCTATTAGTTTCCTATAGCACACAATCCTAGGCCTAAATTCTATAACATCCAGACCTAGGGGGCTCTATGAATGAAGATGCAAAAGTTGAGAGGATTATAATGTCACGGTGATTGGCCTATGCCCAACTGTGTCTGAGAAGAAGCTATCCTAATGGTAAGAGAGACTGGTGAAGCTTCATTCTCTGACGTAGGCTCTTCTCTAAAGAATGATGAATCTCCCTCTGTGAGGAGGTTCCAAAGACGTCATGAACTGATGCAGAAGTCCTTCTCCCAGAAATGAGGAAGCCTCCTCAAGAAGGAGACTCTTGTAAGGCTATAAATAGGAAAATTTCTCCTCTCTCTTGCCTTATTCGGGAGATGGCAGCTGAGAAAGACAAAAATGCGGAGGAAGTGGAGAAAGCATCAGAGAATAAGAAGAAGAAGAAGAAGGGGCTGGAAGAGGATCTCCAAATACCCCCTCACAGCCCTCTAAAAACTCCCTCCAATCTCTCCAAAACTTTCTCAGCTTCTTTTCAAATGAGAATGGTTATTCAGGAAATAGTGAGGAAGAAGAATATTAAGAGAACAAAGAAGAAAATGAGTAAACAACAAGAAATTCTTACCAAATTCTCAAAAAACTCTCCAGAAATCTCCCTCTAGCTCTCCATGGGCTCCTCCAAGCAAAATGAATGAGTTTGATAAGGGAAAATGAGTTCAATCCTTTCTCTCTCTTAATGCTCGCTTTCTTAACCCTTCTCATCTATACCACCAAACAGATCGACGTCTCTTACCTCAAATGGCAATGGGTTGGCCCTCACTTCTTCCCATTTTTGGGTTAAAAACTAGGCTATGGGGTGCAACGGAGGTTTATCTAGCAAGTTTCAAGCGAAGAAAATGGTTCAATGGGCCAAAATGTTTCATTTTGAAACTTTGACGCTCGAGCGCTGAAGTAGGCGCAAAAGCGTGTGCCACTCAGTTTATGGCATTTCCCTATTGGGCGCAAAAGTGGTCACAACGGCATAGAAGTGTATTTGTCTCGGTTTGGTGAATGTCGCACAAAGAAAATTGGGCGCTCAAGCGCTCTAGATGGGTGCTTAAGTGCCTAAGGCCAAAACCGCAATACAACAATCACATATCGAGAGCCAGGTGCAAAAGCGCCCACCATGGGTGAAAAAGCACCCATAGAGTAAATGGTGGCTCCTTTGGGAGGCGCCAAACTGAGGGGTGGGAGCTTGAGCCCCAAGGCTCTTAAGGGTGTTTGTTTCCTTTGCTTCTCGCATAAGCCCAACTTCGTGCGGATGGCTTTTTATGGGTCCTCGGGCTCCTGCATACTATCCAGGAATGAATTAGGCTCTCTTACATCAAGATGGACATTGGGGTTTCACCTTATCGGTCAAAAATCACCGCCCGGGGCCGAGTACGACCCCGACAGTCAAAATCTTAATTTTGTGTCTGGATGTCTGTGGTAAGGATGCCACAAATCTGGAAGCTATGATAAACCATATATCCTTAAAATATAAAATATGACCTTGTAACTCAGAAATGAATATTCTTAAGGTTTCAAATTTAGTGCCAACAAATTTCCCGAACCCCCGCACAGGGGGGGGGTCATTCCAATTCTCCCTGAACTCGCTTGGAAGAATTTTGTGATTGTCCTCGACCACGAGAGGCTCCGAATGAATGGAGCATGATCTTTAAACACCATAATGGAAATTGAATATGTCTCAAGTCGGAAATATCATGGGGGGGGGGGGGGGGGGGGTATAGCTATCGAATGATTATCTCTATATCACGAAAAAAAAATATTTTTGACAACACTTATTTAAAGACACTTTCAAAAAACGCTGTAAAAAAAATTAAAAAAATAAATACAAATATTTAAAACTGTTACTAAAAGTTTTTGCAGTGCTAAAAATCGCTGCGAATTATAATCTGCTACAATGAAAATTTCAGGGGCTTTTATCGTTGTATTTGTCTGTATAAAGTGTTGTGAAAACTCTTTTTTTTTTGTAGTGCCAGGAAATTATTGTTGAATTACTATCCCCTAATTAGCGTTGTATTTTTCTGATTTTAATTATAACAACAGGGGAATAAAAAAAAAAATCAAAATCTCATATTCTCTAATTTAAAAAGGGGATTTTTCAAAAAGAAATAATTTAAAATGTGTAAGTTCAAATATATAATAGATTATTTTAATTGGGCTAAGACCAACAATATTTTTCCTTTATTCCGGTTTTTCACGTAGAAATTCAAATGTCTCGCCCTTCACCCAGTTGAATCTTCATTCAAATGTCTCGCTCTTCAGTTATTATTTTATAAGCATGTGTCTTGAATTTTCGTACAATGCTAAGATAATGCTCTACTCTATCGCCCGGAACTTATGAAGATTCAACGAGCATTAAATATTTTCTTCGAACAGGGTGTCCATCTTTCCTTTAAATTTTATCTTTAGAAAATTAACAAACATACAACATGAAAAAAAAAAAAAAAGGATTCATAGTTATTCAACATCCATTTCTTCCACAATATTTGGAACACAATTATTAAGAGAAATGTTTGATGGAGGACTCCATTTGGTGTTGGACCATCAAACGTTAGCAATAAAAAAAACGTTTTGTTTCCATTAGGACTACATTGTCGGTGGGCAAATGTTTTGAAGCAATTATCTTAAGAAAATATTACTGAAAAATAAAATTTTGGAGACATCAGTGTAGATGTTAACTATGTTTTGCTTTCTTTAGGGCCCGTGTCGGTCGCAATTTTTAAAATAAAAACCTGTTCCCATTGAGAAATTATTACATTAGGACACTTGCATCAGGTGTCTTATACTATAACAGGGGGGTCATATGACAATTTGGGCCCGGTGACACACAAGGTTCGGGCCCGGGTTGCCACATGGCACCCTGTCATTGGACACTGGTATCCTAATGCAATACTTTTTCCTGCTTTTGAGTTTATAACAGGGGGTCATATGACAATTTGGGTCGGGTGACACACAAGGTTCGGGCCCGGGTTGCCATGTGGCACCCTGTCATTGGACACTTGATGCAAATTTGCATCAGGTATCCTAATGCAATACTTTTTCCTGCTTTTGAGTCCGGATTTGTGAGGAGCACGCCCAAAAGAGAATAAGACTTGTCGTGTAGAGATGAAGAGGGATATTCCTGGGCTATTTGGTTATTTTTATTTGGTGATTATATTGGGAAGGGGAACTACATGAGTGGGGTCTAGAGAGAAAAGCCCTAATATATGTTATAGTTCCCCTATTTATAGAAGATAAAAGAACCAGATATAAAATTAGATAATTACACTTACTTTAGAAAGAGTTGTACGAGGTATTCTAGTCTTTTGTCATGTCTGGGTATGTTGCTTGGGGGTTTGTTGATTGGCGGCGTTGTTCTTCGGTTGGTGGCCAGTTGGATGGGTGGCCAGTTGGATGGGTGGCCAGCTAGTATGGTCTGCTGAATGAGGGGTGTCGGATGGCTGGAAATGGGGGGTGGTCGACTAGTTAGAGAGTTGGCCATAGGTGGTCGGCTGGTTGGATAAGGGGAAGTGGTCGTTTGTGGGCTTGACGTAGCGGAAGTTGTAGAAGAATAACTGCAGGAAATGTTGTAGTTAGCGTCTAATATTTGCGTCAGATTTTTCCTACACAAATAGCACTGTCGGATTTGCGGCCATTAAGCGGTGAATAATATTTGTGTCTAAGCTTCGTCTGAAAATTTGACGAAGAAAGCACTATGCAAATGCCATGAAAACGGTGAAAGTGTGTTAGGAATGGCGACAGAATTAACGTCAAATGTGTGTGTAACTAAGGGACTTAAAAAGTTTATTTGTTATGGACGATATAAGCCCGACGCTAATTCGATAGAAATCCGACACAAATGATTGATTAGCTTGAACTCATGCTCGAGCTCGACTCTTTTAAAAAAGTCCAGTTCAAGCTCAAGTTGAATACACAAGCTTAACTCAATTTTATTTGTCAAGGACAATTTTTTTTTTAATTTTCTTATCTTAAATAATCAAATGTTAATTAGTTATTGAGCATTAATATTACTTAATATTGATGGGGCTAAGTCTAGAAGCTTTCAAGTCAAGTCAGGCCAAGCTTGAGATTAGGGCTGTCAATTTGGCTCGTTGTTCGTGAACAGCTCGTGTTCGGCTCGTTAAGCAGCTCGTAACGAGCCAAACACGAACAAATTTTTAAGCTCGAAATGTATTCGGCTCGAAATGGCTAGGCAAAAAAAATTATATAATTTTTTTATATAACAATATATTACATATATTATTTATATAATAATATATTATATATATTTATGTCTAAGTTTAAATCATAACACCTCATGTGGCAATGTGGTTAGTGTCTTCATTTGTATAGATTTGATCCAGGTTGGAATCCCACTCTTTACATCTATTTTTCTCAATTTTAGTTTAACGAACCAATTTCGAGCCGAACACGAGCCTAACATGAACACGAATATTTAAATCGAGTCGAACACGAACACACTGTTCACGAGCCGATTTCGAACACGAGCTATTTCGAAAGAGCTGAACACGAGCCAAGCCTGAGCTCGCTTAAGCTCGGCTCGTTTACAGCCCTACTTGAGATTTAGCTTGTATGATAAGCGATATTAAATATCTAAGGCTAAGCTCAAACTCTTAATAAGATCTTATTTTCTTATTAATTTGAATATAATTTGCCTAAAATATTTTATATTATTTATTAATCAAATTGTTTATATAATCATATTTTTCTAAGGAGAATGATTTCTTTAAATTTTAAAATTTTAATGTTTTTAAAATAAAATTTTAATAATTTTTTTTTGAAATTATTATCATCAATTTGATAGATAAGAGTACTTAATTTTTTATGGGGATAACTTTTTTGTTTTTTCTTTCATATTTATCAAATAATATAATTTAGTTATAATTAATTTTTAGAGCTAATGATAAAACAATTAAATAATTTAAAATATGATAATTAATTGCTAAATATCTACAAAAATATATTCATAATTAAAAATACTATTAAGGATACAATTACATTATTTATAAAGTTTAAAATATATATAAAAATAAAACTCAAGTTAAACTTTTGTTATTTTTTATGTATATAAAAAATAAGAATAATTACATACAGAGCACTCGAAATGTTGATATTTACAAATCAACTCCTCAGATGATTTTCTAAACTACTGAACAGATGCATTTTTGTGTGCCACGATTAAACCTTTGATAATCCGATAAAAATGAAAAATATGAGTTGAAGTTTTATGCTAAATTCTAATATTTTAGTAAGAAATTGAAAAACAGATGAAAGAGGATGCTTGATTTGTAAATAGTTTCAGGTTTTCTGTGCATAATTGCCTCAAAAATATAATTTTTTTTTTTTCTCATTCCTCTGTGGGTTGTGGTTATAAGTTATGCTTTTAAAATTATGGAGTTATGAGATTTTGGGTCTGTTTGGGGCGGCGGTGCGAATGTTTGTTTGGAAAATCCCACCACTTCCTACTAGGTGTGGTGGCAAGATTTTGTAATAGTCACCGCAGTTTTTTTAGCATCAGATTATTTTTCAACAGTTTCATAATTATTTTTTAATAAGCCGCAGCTGCCTCCAAACAGACCCGTTTTATATTAATAATAGGCCAGTGTTTAGTTGTCCAACAACATCATTTCATGAATATATCGACTGTTATAAGATCCACGACCTACGGAAAACACTTTGGCTACTGTATATTTGATTGATTTTGATTAAAATGTATGTAAATTATAAAACTATTATAAAGAAATTGAATATAAAATTTGCATATAACATTCATTTTATATTATTTTAAAAATTAAATTTACTTTTTAATAATTAAATTTTATTTTAAAAATCAATAAAGATATTAAGAACTTATAGTTTTGAAATATTTTTAATTTCATATGCATTATATACTTGAATCTAATATGTTTTTAAGTATATGTTAAGTATTCTTTAAATAAGACAGCCCATGAGCTAGTAAGGTGAGTCAAACCTTACTTGTTAACTTGCGAAATTTGATTTGTATGACATTTATTAAATTAAAATGGAGATATCTAATAAAAATTAGCAAAATGACAAACTAACAATCATTAAGAGCAATAAATTCCAATAAATTGCTTGTTTGATGTGTTGTGCACAACGATGTTGGAAACAATATCGCACAATAAATAAATAATCAAATACAGTGTGATTTGTGTGGTTCGACGCAATTCCTCCTACGTCTTCCATGAGGAGAGGTTATTCTACTGTTAACAGCATATGAGGAGGAACGAAAAATCAGCCGAATTAGAATTACAACTCAAAGCCCACAAAACGTATAGTCTCTCATATAAATAAGAGAGGGTTAAGATATTCAAATTAAGAATATTTTAAAAATAGAAAGATCATACATTTGTATATCATCAAATTAGTTTACTTAGTGTTAATCTTCCTAATATACACACTTCTTAATTTACAATAATTATATTTTAATACTTTCCATAGCCTTATGAGTAGTAGACATGTGGGCATTTAAACTATTGGGCTTAGGTTAATTAACTTGTTTGAGGTACATTCCAACATCATACGATAATCTGCTGCTCATGTAAAACCTCTTGAATAGAATGAAACTGAATTCTTAAATTTTGAGACAAATTTTTGGTATATGTATACACAAAAAATACCAGCATGACGAATGACCAAGATGAAAGAGCCTCTTCAAGAGGTGAGCAATCAATCAATGATTCAAGGCCGAGCATGAAGGAGCGTCCCCAAACCTGGGATAGGTTCAAGCTCTAGAGATGGTTCCCCGCTCGGTAGC
>NW_018164851.1:130060-175328 GCF_001263595.1 Phalaenopsis equestris
AATTGACAATCTCAATTGCTAATGTGAGGCCTCATCATCATGTCGCTCTTCATCTTTAAAAAAAAATGTATTTTTTAATATAATCAAATACCATCTACAAAATTCCAACCAATCATATTACTAATTCGTTTGAAGTCATTTGTCTTTCTAGCCTATTCTGTGGTCCTTTCGTATTTTCGAGGATTTTCATCCTCACAGATGTTGCTCTATCTAGAAGCGCTAGAGTTAGTTGTCTCTTATGGTACAACTTGTTTTGATTCAGGCACGGGAACAATCATCTTTCTCGTCCTCTTGCGGTCCTGATCATGTTATCTTTTGAACTAATGGATCGCAATATGCTAAGAACAGACGATATATGATATTATCTTAATATTGAATCAATAGCATTTAGGATCGATTTCGTAAACTATTAGAAAGAAAAAGAAATTAAATGATGTCTTAAGATAGAGATTGCTTAACACAAAAATATTCTTCTGTTATGCACTATCAAATTTTCAGATTACTTTAAAAATGTTAGCTATAAAATGGTATGAGAAACCAATAAAAGAGAAATATGGAAAAGTGTAAAAAATAATATATCTAAAATTAGGAGAGTTTAAATATATATATATAAATAGGAGGTAAAAGAACAAATAAAGGGATCCCGCTTTCCCTTGGCTCACTTAACAGCGAACTCTTGACTTATTCTACTCTTTATTTCTCTTTCCTCTTTCGTCTGGTTCTAACTCTTGAGGTATGTTCACAAAGGACAATTTAGGATTCAACAAACTCCTTTTTCATATATAGGCAAAGGATATATATGTAAAAATACGAACTATGTAGGTAACTCTTCATAAATTTAAAAAGAAATTTTGTATATGAATAGATTAAAATAATTCATTCATCTACACAAAATAATGTTGATCTAGTACATGGGGCTGACTACTCTAGACGTAGTATTTGTGGCTATCATGATAAAAAAAAGTCAAATTTTTTAAATAGGTAAATATATAAATTATATTTTATTTAGGTACCAATTAGCTAATTTAAAAAAGAACCATACCAACTTTAAAAATTTGTCCAATTGAAAATGGAAGAATCTTTCTTTTATGAAGGATTCTATTGACAACAAATATTTTCTAATGAAGTTTGTCTCAAATAAAATGTCTCTTTATGCTAAATTTATTATGGGCCCAGTCCATGGGCCGAGGGAAAGATTGGCATCACATTGATATTATGAACATCAAAGTGGAGGATACCCCATCCTATTACCCAACCCACGTTTCATAGCCCATGTATGCTTTGAGGTTATATCAGGCAGAGTGTAGGATAAGAAATTTCTTTTAGTTTATTTTGAATGAATCTTTTAGTATCATACAAATTTTACAATATAGCCATTAAATCATCAAAATAAACTAATAGAGCAAAAGCTATGATAGCCTAGGTACATTATGAGTGGTTGGAGACTCGTATAATAGCTCTGGTCATTCCTTATATATATATACATATATATATCGCACACACATACATAAAAAAATAATTGCATGAAATAATTATGGTCTCCTTATATATATGTAAATATATAAGGAGAGGTATTTAAAGAGGGTTGAGTCTTCTTAGTCTTTCTTTCAGTCTTCTTATTCTAGGGTTTCCATTTCTAAGAGTGTGGTGAGTGAGAAAACTTGTATTGAGAGAAAATTAAGAGGAAAGCAAAGGGGAGAAACACTTTGGAAGACGAGCTTAATTGGGAGCAAGGATAATCTCTTGATTTTTATCTCTTTTTATTTGTAAACTTTGCTTCTATTTAAATAAACCTTATGTTTACTTTTCCATTCATGAGTAGAAGCTAAAAAATTTCTTCTTTAAATTAGTTTTAAAGAACTAAGTGAATCATATTAAACACTTTAGCAATTAAACATAAAATTTGATGTTTTAACTTTTCATTCTTCATTTATTCTTCAAACCAGTCATTTGATTTGTTAACATATACTGTAATATAAGAATATTAGAAGAATAATAGAAGCAAAACTACGTTAAAACACAATTTTTTTATTGGAATGAGATAACTACTAGTACTATGATTTTGCAATCATTTAGGGGAATAATGATTTCTAAGAGTTTTTTATAGGATTAAGACATTTTAACTATAATATGAAACTCCAACACATGTTATATCTCAAAAGAGAATAAGAAGTGATTGTCCCTGATTGTCAACTACAAAAGAAAAACTAGTTATGGAACTTACACTTTGCATAAACCAATATAGAGGAGAGTTTTTAGCATTAGTAACATACCTATCTTTAGTTTTTCACTTTAAAATTTAAAATCTTTAAAAATGAATTCAAAAATCAAGTGTCTTCAGAGTAATCTAAGGATCAGTAGACTAATAATTAAGCTAATTTGAGAAATGATACATTCCTCGAGGGGTCGATAAGTCTGACTAAAAAGATTTATATACTACTTCATTGACATATATATTTACATAATTAATGTGTGCAATTTTTGCACAGTTGTATGAGGAAGATATTAATTTTTTTTTAGTTTAGTTTAATATTAGTTGAATATTTGGTGTGTAGGTTCATTATTATATTGTCACTAGTGTTGTTACTTGTTTTATTTCCAATGTCACATGTTATTATAATCTTGTTGCTTCAAAACTAGGAATTTTTATGATTATTTTTTTGAAAATTTGAGTTTTGTAGTGTCAATGCTACCTTGCAAACACTGCAAAGCTATTTTGATGGTGTCATAGTGGCTAATATTATCTTGTGCTACTCTATTTTGCCATTGTAATTATTGTAAATTTATTATTTCATAAACTTTATTTATTACTATGATTGTTAGTTTATGGTCACTTGTTAGTTGTATTGTAGGAATGAAACTATTAATGTAATATCACTTAATGCTGAGATAAAAAGAGCAGTTAAAAAATTATAAATTAATGAAAGACCAAAAACATCTTAGTAACAACGACAAACCCTTAAGGAGAGAATAACTAGCCTGGACCACTTAGAGATTTTGTTAATCCAGTGATAGATGAGATATATCAAAGTATCAATCGGCCTAACTTTCAAGCCAACACCTCTAAACTCGAACTTGCAAAAGTATAAATGGTACAAAATAATTAGTTCTAAGGTTTTTCTATCAAAGGCCCAAAATTATATATAACTATCTTACAGGAATTTTGTGTGATCTTAAAATATAATGGTGTCTCATTGTGAGGCTTAGGTTATTTCAATTTTTTCTTAAAGATAACACTAAGATGTGATTAAATTCCTTACCTCCTTTATCTATCACTATCAGGAATGAACTTGCATAGAAATTACTAGTGAAATACATTCCCCTATTCAAAACTTTCAAACTTAGAAATGACATTACTTCCTTTACCTAAATAAATAGTGAGTAGATTTATGAAGCCTAGGTGAGGCTTGAGGATCTTCTTTCCTGACTGGTTAATTATTTAGACATTTTATCAGGGTCGATGGGTTCATTGAGTTCTACAATAGATTTTGCAGCAGGAAGGCCTTAACGTCAAAGCCATTTGATAAGGCCTATGCACTAATTGAGGGGATGACAAATAATGTTTTCCAATTTTCTTCTGAATTAGCTAACCCTAACATGCATGGTGGCCAGCATATATGAGAAAGATGTGTTATATATTTTAACTTTACAGTAGTGGTTATATCTAAGAAATTAGCAATTTGGATTTGAATTCAATTCTAGCATCACTAATAATTAATGAGAATGCCTATGGATGGTTAGGAGATCCTAATATTATATATGTGAAGTTAATGAATGTAATAAATAATATACTCAACAACTCATATTTCAATACTTACGATGCTGGTTGGAAGAATCACCCAAACTTTAACTGGAATAATGACCAAAATAAAGAAAACACTTAGTATTGTAGTGACCCAATAGAACTCATTAAATAATTGAAATAATCAGGGAATTAAAGTTATAAAACTAAGACCAATTTATCCACATGGATTCATCTCCAATTCATAATTTTAAAAAAATGTATCAATGGAAGAATTAACCTTGTAAATAGGAAATCAATTATAAATATAAATTGCAGTAATTAGAAACATAGCGAAGCAATTAGGATAGTTAGAATATTCTTTGAGTATTAGACGCCAAGGGACATTACCAGGTATCAGTGAAGTGAATCCAAATGTAAAAGAGAATGAGCAGTGTAAAGCCATTAAGCTTAGGAGTGAAAGGAGTTTGAGGAGGTGACTAGGATGGAGGCTAGTTTAGAAGAGCCTGAAAATGAGAGACTTGGTGAAAATACATACTACACTTAGGAAAAGAAGCCTTATCTTCTAAAAAAAGAACTTTGAGAGACAACCACCAATAGTTCTCTCTGTTTTTAAAGTTGTACAAAATAACTTAAAAATAACATTCCATTTCTAAAAGCTTTAGAGTAGATACCTACTCATGTAAATTTCATGAAGAATGTCTTCAACAACAAAACAAAACTATGTGATTATGAGACTGTGGCCATAATTGAGAATGTAGTGTTATCCTGCAGAAAAACATTCAAAAAAATTGGAGGATCTGAATGGTTTCACTATCCCTTACATTATAGGAGATAAGTTTTTTGTAAAAGTATTGTGTGACCTAAGTGCTAGCATAAAATTTTCAATCAATATATACATGCATGCATGCCTATATAGATGTGTGTATGTGCGCGTGCACGCGCCCACACACACACACACATAAATATTCTTAAAACTTTAAATTTTTTATAAAAATAAAAAGTAGGTTAAAGAAATATAGTTTTTTTTTTAAAAAAAGAGATAAAAATAATAAGTAGTAGTGTTCAAACATGCATGCCCTCTACTCAATACTAATTAACATCAAAATTTGTTTCTTCTACACAAAATTCAGCCATTTACCCATTCTCCTACATAAAAAAGAATGCCAAAATTTCTACTTATTTATTCCACTTCATCATCCCAACCAAACAAAGGTCATTACCCTCACAATAAACTTACAATCCACTAAATGACATTATCACAGAACAAACTCATCGTCCATACATAAATCCCCATCTCATCTAATCCGACTTTTTGTGGGTGATGGCAATGACAATGTCATTAGGGAAGAGATTGTGCAAAACAAATGCATGAAAGATTGTGTAGATGAGCAGAGCCATGCACGTGAGAGCAGATATAAAAGAGAGAGCCGCTGATATGATTTTCATGAAGAGATTATCAACTTCTCTGGTATAAGCAATGGTTGCAATTGCAGCACTGGCCATAGGAACGTTGTAAGCTCACCAAACCAGAGAGAACTTAAAGCCTCGGAAGAAGTTTACTCACACAACCTGCAAGTTAAAATAAAGAAAAAAAGTAAAGGAAAGGTGAGAATTATTGAAGGTTTGGTGTATGGTTTTGATGCCCATGAGTTATTTGTAAGTTTTGTATGTTATTTGGTTGATTTGTTGGTTTATATTGATTTGCATTGCAATAATAATCATTTTTTGAAGGAATTAGAGCTTTGGTGGATGCTTCCATTTTGCCTTAGTTGCTTTGAGTTGTAGAACTTCTCTTCCATCAATATCTGGAGTTTTTGGCGGCATTAATTTACGCCCACAATTTTTATTGATTTCAATATTTCCTATCCATGAGTGGGTTTAGGAAGGTGATTGTGATGAAAAAAGTGATTAAAATGTTCTATTAAGTTTTCAAAGGTTAAGACTTCGTTCGAGAAGATGGCGAAACTCCCTTCGTTTGGCGAAATAGCGTCTCCCAAAAGTCTGTCAATGTTACTTTGCAAAAATGACACTATTTCACTATTTTAGATCGCATATCACCATTTTCATTCCGCAAACGAAACCTAAAATATTATATGTAATGTTTTAGATGATTGGTATATAAAAACAAAAAATAAAATAAAAATATTAAATTGGAAATATTTTAAGAGAAGATAGAAATAATTAGCTACTTTGATGACCACTCGAAACTCTCAAAGTCTTGAAGATATGATTGGATATGCCAGAATTCTACGCATAGAGTGATATTTATAGCAATACAAAAGCCAAAAGAACCAATCAAATTAATAATCTAATAAACCTGATAATCTCTAACTAAATATCCTTCTACATTCATTCACATGTTCTTCAAAATTTGATGAGCAAAATAATAGGGAAATATACATACATATCACCCAATTCCTATGTATTAACATATCTAACACCTAAACTTTGATTTTTACAAGCTAAGCACAAACCCATAAAAAACATCACCATGTTAATTTATAAAAACTAAAATGCACCTTTTAGGCATAAATAAGATGGCATGTATGGTACTACAAAAAAGGGAAAATATTTGCGTACATAAGACGTACGCAGCTCTGCGTACGTCCAGGGGTTATTCAGGGGGTACAGGGGGGTTATATCGGGGTTATACGCTCTGTAATCTCCATGTAACCTCCATGTAACCTACAAATGAGTTGCACGCTTCTGTAGTTTCATGGGAACAAATAAGTTACACGGATATTACATGGGAGTTACACGGAGGTTACAATGGGGTATAACTCGGATATATCGGATATAACCCCCCTGTACCCCCTGAATAACCCCTGACGTACGTGTCTTATGTACCTAAATATTTTCCACAAAAAAGAAGGCAGATGCTGCAAAATTTCAAATTACGAGACAACACATACCAGAGAGGCATAAATGAACATAGAGAAGAAGTAAGCCATCCTCGCCAAAAGATCAAATCTTCCAATGATCCTGCTCCACGACACGCTAGCCAGACTCGGCGCTGCTACAAATAAGAAGAAAACAGGATGAAGATCCTTCGGCAAAGTCTCATTAGTCGGAAGCCTCTGATAAAGCGTTACAAACAGGACAATGTAATGCGCCAGACCAACAGCAAAGAAGAAAACAGGTCCTTCTTTTATCCCCATGGCTGAACCAAGCAACGAAACTGCAAAGTTTCCAGCAATGGGAAGATGAGTGGTCGCGTTCGCCACCTTTGAAAGCCTCCGTTCGCCTCCCAACATCCATTGCCCAAAAATTTTGAGCTCTAGGCAGAGTATTGGAGCCATTAGTACATACCATAGAGCTGAAGGCAAGTTCTTTTCAATGGATGGAGGAGCGCTGACTAGTAATAATATGAAGCCTATCCATGGGGTGAAGAAGAAATTGACTCTGATAGGATGAAGGAACTCTCTTTTGACAGCTTCGAAGAAAAATATCATCTTTAGAAGGTATAAGAAGGCCACCAAGATTAACAGAGGAAGTGAGATGCTCCAGAGTACGTAGCTGATGATGAGGCGTACATGAAGAAAGTGCATGGAAGGAGATGTAGCCATTGTCTTTCAGAGGAAAGCCTGGATTCCAATGCCAACTGGGAAGCCAAATGAAGATATGGTGTAGCGAAGAAGGAAAGGCCATTTCTCATCTTGAGGAAGAATCAGCTTCTCTGTTGGCTGAAAGATCAGAAAAAAAATGGTTTTTTTTTCTTCTTTTTGGTGAAGAAGTAGTTTTTATTGTGTTGTTTAAAGAGATGGATTACTTGCCTTGAGACTCTCTAGTTCAGGTCCCTCAAGGGCGGAAAAATATCGTTCAGCTGTAGGCAATTGCTCCGGATCTTCAGCATCTGATGCAGAGATGTCTTGTATCTCCTGAGATCTTCCAAGTTGTTTTGAGAATTTGTCATCGAAACTGAGGGTTTTTGTTTTGAAAGATTCATAGCAGTTCTCTCTCAGTTCCCTTTTGCTTGGAAATTTGTGCTCATCTGTCGTCGTTGCTGAGAGCTCTGCTTGCAAGTTCAGCATAGGTTGCTCTGGATTTTGAGCTTTAGGTGTGGCTGGCATGCTTAGGAAAATTGACTGTTGTTGATTTTTGAGGTCCATTGCTTGAATGGGAGGAATAGTAATTATCTGAACTTGACATGATGAATAGGAAGTTTCATTTCAAAATGAATCTCTCAAATTTTTTTCTTAAATTTTTATTATTTTTATAGATATTTTAGATTGGATTTAACACCACAAGATCATGCTCGGTGTCATTTGAGGTCAAAAGAGAGTTCATTCATCCTAAGCAGGTCATTAAAGCACATTTAAAGGTTTTATATCATCAATTGATGAACTCCAAATTTAACATTTATTGTTCAATCGAGTGTCTTGACAGAGGAATCCAACGAGCCCAAGATTGTTTAATTTAGATGTCATTAAGGCCCTTAAATCATTCAAAAATCTTTTGATCAAGTGGGATCAATGTGGGTCGTCAGATCAGATGGTTGGGTAAGTTATTTGTCAAAAGAAAAAAAAATGCCCTACCCAGAGGCTATAAATAGAACATTTCTCTTCACTTGAGGGGAGAAGAAATGAGAAAGAACTCCAGAGCCTGTTTTGAAATAAAGTCCCAACGATAACTTATGTTCTTTAGTCTCTGACCACTGTCAACCATCGTTTGTCAGTCGTCATCGATCATCACCTGCAGCCTCTACTTGTTGTTGTTGGTGAACCCTCTTGCTAACATTGTATCCTAAATACGACTATAGCATATAATGTTGTATTAGAGACCTGATGATAAATATAGACCTTCATAACCATCGACCACTATTGACCACTGTTGGTCAGCTACTATCCACCGCTAGTTTCCCCTGAAACTGTTGTCGGTGACCACTGCTTGCTTACATCATATCCTACATACATTCGTAATGTACAATGTCGTATTGGAGACCAGGTGATAATTTCTTGCCTTCATAGTTGTTGACACCGTCGGTTTTCACCACCTACTGCCATCGAATACCGGTGACCTCTTCTTATGACAATTGTAGCTAGAATATGTTGGTTATACCTAGCATCTATATCATTCTTTATGAGTGTAAAATTATAACCACATTTTAAGAGAAGGGACCAGTCACCAACTACGAGCTATACAACCAACTAACATTACAGCTTCTAACTATAATATTTATGATCGACTAATGCTATCACAATCCCTAACTACGACATTTATGGCGAACTTACACTATTTCAACCCCTAACTATGGCTTATGTGACCAACTACTACTACATCTTCCAAATAAGAATATTGTGGTCGGCAAATGTTATTACCCCACAAATATGACTAACTACAACTACAACATCCAATTACAACCTTTAACTCCAACTGTCACTATTGCAACCCCCAGTTATGGCCTAAATGACCAATTATTACAACATCTTCCAACCATGATGTGGCAACACAAACTCTCACTCATTAAGGTATTGTTTGCTTTGGGCTAGTGGCCTCATGATTTCTCCTCATCGATGTAACTTCCTAGGAGATCACCACCCATCCTAGGAGTACTCCCATAAGAGCATGCTTAAATTGAAAGTATCTATTAAAATTCCACCTTTACACCAATATGCACCTCGATATTTAAGAGTTCGGTTTCAATCTATTTAAGTGGTTTCAAATCTCCCTAACTTAAGTTCAAGATGTCCTCATTAGTGCTTTATATCGATAATCATTCCCCAGACAGAGAAGACTCTAGATATGACACATAAAGATTTAAGAGGTGGCTCTTACAATGTAACACTTTGTCTCATCTTAATCAAGAGGTAACTCCCATGGTATAATAATTTGTTTTGTGTGACACTTTGTTCCCATCTTCCAACTGCTATAATGCCCGGATACTATTTGTGAAAGCTCGAACTCTTATGCATCAAGATATTGTCCGCTTTGGCCTAGTGGCCTCATTGTTTTGCCTCGTTGGTGTAACTTCTTAGGAGGTCAACCGTCCTAAGATTACTCCCATGCGAGCCCACTTAACTTTGGAGTTTCTATTGAAATTCCAACTTTATACCAAAAGATACCTCGATGTTTAAGAGTTTGACTTCAATCCACTTAAGTGGTTTCACATATGACCTTTCGTGGCCAACTAACACTATTATATCGCCCCAACAACAACATATATAAACAACTACTGCTACATACTCCAAATTAAGTCATTTTTTTGTCAACTAACACTATTACAACCACTAATTATAACATTCATGACTAACTACTACTATTACAATTTTCAACTACAATCTTTGTGACCAACTACTGCTATTATAGAAACTGAACTACTATTATATGTACCTGATTATCAACTTTGTAATTTCATCCTCTCAAATTCAAAAGGATATTGGATACATGTACTTACAATCACACAGTACATTACTTTGACTAAACAACTCTATGATTTTTTTTCTCTCCAAGTTTTTTTCACATAAAAAAAATATCAATGTTTTCTCATGCTATTTTTTTATTATTTATGTGTGTGTTGGATCTCACTGCAATGCCAAAACATTAAAATATTACTCAACCACCATGAATTTTTCGATACACAAACTATTCATGTCACTCATGACTACATAAAAAGAAATTTGATAAAAAAATAAATAAATAAATAAGTTTTTATTCTTAATTCCACTATATAAGAAAATTTACATACATACCACTCAATTCTTAAGTATTTACACATACTCCAAATTAAGTCATTTTTTTGATGTGATATTAATATTTACATACATACCACTCAATTCTTAAGTATTTACATATCTAACACCCAAACCTAAATCTTTACATACATATCCCCTTTCCTATGGTGTATTTCAATTTTTAAAACCTAAAATGGGTGAGTATTTTGATGTGATATTAATGATTTGAGCAGCATAAATATAAAAAGTAAAAATTAGGTGTTAGATATGTAAATGTAAGATATGCTAATTTTATAAAGATAATATTTCAACTAAAAAAAAAAAAGCTTCACCTGAGAAAAATCAATCGGCGTTGTGAAGACCTTGTAATCTGCCGGAGCCGAAGATGGCTTGTCGGCAAATCGAGGAAGAAAGAAGCAACCGAGAATTCATGCGAAAAATGCGAACAGAGGGATCAAGATGAGATCACAAGCAGTAGTTCCCGTCAGAGGGAGCTGGAAGCCATTCTCCCATGGCGCGGGAAAGTTATTTGGCTTTTTTTCCTTTTGCCCTAGTGGAGAATTGAATATGTGAGGCAGGTCAGTGGTTGATATTTTCTTAATTATTCTCCAAAAGATGAGGTTGCTGATTAGGTTTACAGCAATAGTGTTAATGATGGTGACGACAGAGACGTTGGCCTTTTTGTGAATGCTTCAATCATTGTGAAGTTTAGAAAGTACTTTTAAATTTAGATTTTTGTAGTGAAAACAAATTTAATGGTTAATATATCTCGGTCAGCTTTGGTTTTCTTTTCTTTTTTAAATCCGAAGAGATGATTCACTGTCATTTTGTCTTATTGATATATAGAATAAGGAAGATGAGAAAGTTGTTTATTACAACTTGATGTGCATGCTTATCTAATGTTGGAGGCTGAGATATGGAGGGATTACTGTGGAGTTGTGGGGGTCGGGTAATGTAGAGGTGGGAATCTTAGGGTTATCTTTCTAACTGGAGGGAGAGGGTCCTGAAGATAATTGGAGAGGGCTGAGGGTTGGTAGAAAGATGAAACTGAAGTAGCAGGATAATTGGAGTAGGTAATCTGCAAAGGTGGATTAGAAGACAGAGAGGCCACATGGTGGGTTATTGGTTGATGAACCCTAATATCTTTGTTTTGAGGGAGAAGAGTATTGTTGATTTCGTTAAGTGGGTTAGCTTGGGAGACTGTAGGATCATATTTGGGACTTGCAGGTCGCCTTTGAGCATTTCCATTAGTATAGCATAAGAAGAATCCCATAAAATATGCTTTTGAAGTTTCCTTGAGATAGTTCCTTGTAGTTATATCCCCAAAGAGTCTTATTAAGCTAAGATCCTTCCAAGGTAAAATTTCTTTTCTAAGAATTTTTATTTGTAACATATCCGGTAGATGTTGAAAAAATATTGCATCCGTATGCAAAATTTGCATCCGGAGTCCGGTGAAAGTGTGGCACGTGGCAAGTGAGCCACACTCTAAAAAACCTACCTAACATGTGTATTACAATGGGGCCCACTTGCCATGTGGCAAGTGCCCGCTAGACTCTAGTTGCGTCTGGTGTCCTGATGCAATAATCACTCGTAGATGTCAGCCTCTTATAGTACATGTGAAAATGAATGTCATATTTCATTGGGACTAGTATTGTTAGAAGGCCTTTGCAAAATATAAAATCACTATATAATGCACACCCTAATGTTGACGATCTTAATTTTGGGAATGCCTTTGATCATCTATATTTTTGCTTATAATAAATTATTTTGACCCTCTTTTAGTTTGGGAATTGAAGAAGAATAAGAAAATTCATTACCTTTGCTGATGCCTTATCCTGATAGAGATCATGGTAGAAAAATAGTTTTTCATTAATCTTTGCTGCATAAATGCTAATATATTTTCCTCAGTGTGTGTGTATATATATATATATATATATATATGTATATTCCGCATAAGATCAAGCTTATTTATTCATTCAACCCACTTTAGTATTTGATGACATATTTGATCCTTTCATGGTTCTTTTTATACTCCATGATTATATTAAAATTTGACATTATGTTTGTACATAAAAAAACTTTCAAATGATAGGCTTTTGGTAATTTTCTAGCTGCTAACTTGACTCTCGCAGAGTTCCTTCCAATGATGATCTACCTAATGAATAGGTTATAAGTGCAGAGAATTAAGAGTTCTCCACTTAGATTTATTCTTTTGATGGTGCATCCTTGATGAAAGCACCGGTTTGCATAAGCGCCCCACAATTATAGTAGGTTTGAGTCTAATCTTTGGTATCATCCACTTATTTTATAGCTTCTAGGGTTATGTACCAATAATAAAACAAAATATGAAGCTCTTGTAATAGATTTAGAGTTCTTTATCTAGATGAATATAACTAGTCAGGTTCCTAGGATATTCCTAACTAATCATAAATAAATTTTAAGAATCTTCAAAGTTCTTAAGCATGAGCTCCAAACATATATCACATAGCTCATAAGCTTCTTGCACCATCCTAAGCTTGACCATAGTTAGAATCCTCCCTTTAATAATGACAAACTATGTGACTTGCTAAGCTTGCCAAAGAGTTGCCAGACCTCTTAGTTGACCCCTTTTCAATTATCATCCATCAACCTCTCAATCAAACCCTTGCAATCTTGGCAGTCAAGCTACATTGTAGGACCCCTTTTATTGATTTTCTAATTTGTCATATTAGAAATAATGTATTGTAATTTGTGTATGCGAACAACACTGTGCTAATGCTTGTTCAACTATATATGTTGCATTTGCATCGCCTTAGTTGCAAGGAAGCCTATAAAGTGATGGATGAGGTACATGAGGGTCTATATAATACTTTTCAATCTAGACCTAAAATAATACTTAAAATTAAGCACCTTAGATTTTATTGGCCCATAATGACCAATGACTATATTGAGCATGTCTATAAGTGCCATCAATCCTAGATTTACGGCATGGTGATTCACCACCCTTCAAATCTACTATGGGCTCTAAAAATTCTTGTTCAACTCTCCTAAGAGAGTTTTATTTTTTTATCTCGGGACAAATTTTTAATATGAAAAATTAGATTTTTAGATAAGATGATATTTAGATATTTTGTTTTCATTTTACGAATATTTTATGATTTGATTCTAGGTTTCTCACATGCTGATGTCCCTATGTCTCTTGGAGATGAGAGAAAATTTTCAATTAAATTTTATATTTACTATGTGTTTAGTGTATAATGTTAGTAATTTGATTTTAGAGGCATTTGATTTTAAATAAAAAATCACCTTTAGCTTAAAGAGAAAGACAAGGCGAATGATAGTGAATCAAACTCAGAGCCCATGATTCTGCTATCTTAGGCTATTGTGGACTCTCTAGTTTACTTATTCAATGGATGTAGTCCACCCAGCCTGATTGAAAAATTTGTCTCAGTAGTTATGGATTGTGTCGTCTAAGTAGACTAATAAACTAGGATCTTAAGTCGCTTTAGATCCTAGAGAGTTTTGTGTCCTATCAAGTGTATCCAATGATTTATAACTCAAGGGGGCTAAGCTATTAGGAAACATATAAGTTTTGGTTGTGACTGTAATTTAATGATATTATTTTATGGTGAATCATTCGGTCAAAGGATCATAATGTTAATTGCTTCTTTTGTGATAATATTTGATAGCAAAATCACCTGGATCTAGGACACAGACCATGTCATTGGTATGAGATTTTTGTAGAGTGGCTATAAAAAGTATGTCTATTATGACAATGACTTTTTACATTATTCTAGGGGATGGATGAATTTTTCTCTTTAACTTAAGGTTATATATTTTATTTAAATATTTTGAATTTATAATTTTTATTATGTTTTTTACATTTTTTTTTTAATTTAGGCTTAAAATTACTTTGCTATCAAATGTCATCACAATGTTTAACTCAAGGGGATATAATAATGTTATTTTGTTGTGAATTAATCGATCAGAGGACCACAGTGTTAATTACTTCTTTTGTGATGACATTTGATAGCAAAATCACATGGATAAACGATACAAACGATGTCATTGGTATGAGATTTTTGTAGAGTGGTCATAAAAGTATGTTTAATATGATATCGACTTCTTACATTTTTCTAGGGGATGGATGAATTTTGCTCTTTAACTTAGCGTGATAGTTTTTACTTGAACTATTTTGAATTTTATAATTTTGATATTTTTATTTGAATTTAGGCCTAAAATTATTTACATAGAATTTGAGGCATTTTGTCGATAATACTTATTTTTTTGATTGAAAATTTGTGTCATTAAGCCATCTTCGGGGTGTGATGTCTAAATTATTAACCTTTAAAATTTAGGAGTTTTATTTTAAGAATCTCCTTGATTAAGATTTGCTTTCAATAGGATCATCATTGGGGCATTTGAATGATTTTATTTTATTTTTGGACATTATTGTCTCTGTATGCATTTTTGCAGAGAAATAGAAGGTTGCTGTTATCTAATTGAAGAAGTTAGTTCTGAAGTCCACAACTTGTCGATCTTATGAGGGGCCAAGTGGTGGCATCTCTTATGATATTTCATGATGTTTATTTCTCTTCACTGAATTAGCTCCTCGTCTTTATCAAGACGACTTTTCAAGGTATGGAGTATTTTAGATGGGTGTCACCTACAAAGAAGTTAAAAAATGGTTAAAAGCAAATCAAAATTTTATCTTTATCATAATATTTATGGCTTTGCAACAAAAGACTGTAAAGTTTTGTAATGCTTTTAAGAAAGCTAACCAAGAAAGGGTCACTTAGTAGACAATTGTGCTAATAAGAAACCGATAGAGAATCATGTATAGCATATGGTGTAGAGATAAAAATAATTGGAATTATGCATAGTGTCTCTGTGGAAGTAGAAGCTAAAAATGCATGGCTTAGAAGCCTTAGAAAAGCTCACGTAATACGAGATACACATTTTTCTTCTTCATTAAAGGTTTGTCACTATCATAAAATTCATGACATGCTGTAGAAGATTGAAGTGTTCTGAAAGCTATGCTAAAAAACCTAATAAAAGAGGGTCACTTAAATGGAATATCTTGTCATCACGCCAAATTGAATTTATATAAAATTTTGTAAAGGAATCAAAATAGTTGGAATGATGCATGCCATCATTGGCAGCCTTAGAAAGCCCACCTAGTAAGAACTACGCTCTTTTCCCTTCTTCAATGACTCTGTTTGTCAATCACTTTTATAGTTAATGACTTAGCTTCATACATAAATGTTTTTATGATTTGATAATTGTCTCATAAAAACATTCAAGATTCTTTCGATCCTCATTGACATTGGCATCCCATTGAATGCCCTCTTGCTTGAGACTCAATTGGACTCTACTAAAAAGTTCACCTGGTCATAATGTTCCTCTTTTCCCATGGCATCCTCCTTAGTTGAAGAGATTAAGAAAAAAATGGGAAGAATTTTAGAAAGGGTTTCATATCAAGGAACTGTTGAGGATATCAGAAGAAATTTTGACAACTATTGTGGAATTTTTTTTATTCATCAAGTCAACATCATTGCATGATTTTTAAGGAATCCTAAATAAATTGGGAGCATAGATTTCAACTCAGGAAGAATAAAACTTGGAGGAATGTTCATAAATCTATGGAGTCCATGCTACAACATTCAAAAGCTTAATCCATATTCTTCTTGAGCTAATAGAAATGGATTCCTCTCAGGAAATCATTCACAAAGCAAAACTGCTCATGTCCTTGCTGGAAGCACTGAGAATTATCTCAACCATCTTTAACAAAAGCTACAAGGAAGAATCCTTTATATTGGATCATAATTGCAGCCTTGAATCTCCACGTTCTAATTCAAAGTACACAATTTATAGTCATCCATAAGTATTTACCATTGAAGGAATTGGATCGGGGGCTGAAGCTTGGAAACAGGACACATGTCACCCATCATCTCTTAAATTTCAAGAAATTATTGATCGTATAAGCTCCCTAAAATTAGGAATACTGTTCAGCTATATATCGCCTCTCTCTATATGATGCATTCAATCTTCAGCTATATTTGATCTGTTAAATGCGGGATTAATGATAATTTTAGTCTTATTAACTTCAGATTTATCCATGTTTATGTGGACTGGGGGATTTATCGGAAAGGCTTTTGAGATTGAGCATTGACGGATGAAAACATTTCAAATATCCTAAAAGCTATTTATGAAGTTTTAAAATGTTGAGAAATACTATTTTTTAAGCCTCAACCATGCCTCATATGACATTAGCACTGCACATGTTATAAGCATTATTTAATCATCATCAATTTTATGATATTTAAAATCGGGAAACTAACTTTATATTCAAATATTCAAAGTACTTTGTGGAGGCTAATTCGGACGAATTTGAGACAAGTTGGTCAAACTGGAATAATAAAAATGAACTCTCACGAATCCCGCATAAAAGGCCACATGGACTAAGTGTATATTCAATACAATCTTGCCTTAGCCAAATCAACATCAGTACAAATATCTACCTCATTTACATATTCTTTCCAGACAAGAATCATATCCTAAATCAACATCTAATGCTAGATGCATCTTTTCTTAAATAACAGTAGTTCTTTTATTTATTTCTCCTGTTCTTATACTAAAACTTAATACAATTTTTTTTGCAAAAAAAAAAAAAATCCACAATAACGCAAAACCCAACTCTAATCTTCCCTCCACTCCTGAACATATCTTCTTTTCAAACTTTGTACAGTTTTGTAACCATGGCCACTAAAACCTCTAGCATACCTCAGAATGGCCTTGGTGGCTTCTCCAGCACAGCAGAGAAGAAAACCTCCTCTCCATCTTTATCCAACTTTGGCACCACAACCCACTTATGCTTCTTATACCTCAGTATGCTAAAAGCCTCCAAATAATCCTCCAAATCCTTGTTCTTGCAGAAAAAACTATCAATCCATAATAACCCTCCAGGCCTCAAAACTCGATCCCAATCATACAGCACGAAATCCAGCAATATGAAATCGATCCAGCCATCTAGAAATCTTGTGCTGTGGATCATGTCAAGAGTATTATCAAAGAAAGGAAGCCTCTGATTTATAGTCAAGTAAAGAGGAACAAATCCTCTCAAAGCAATCATCTCACTGAAAGGAGCTCCCAGATTTATAGTTGCAGAGATGACTGTAACATCAAATTCCCTCATCCTAGCTGCAAAAGTCCCAGTTCCAACACTGAAATCCAACCCAATCCTGATCTCCCCTCTTTTGATACTCAACACTTCTTCTATGAGAAAATCAGTAGTATTAACTTCCATCCACCTGGGCCACTCATGGTGAGTGAGGTTGAAGCAATCTAAGCATTTAAAGAAGCCTTTGCCTGTCTGATTCGCTGCGAGGCAAGCGAAGTTCTTGCAGCGGTAGCCACTCCAACGCACGTTTCTGTTGTCTGGGATGGTCCAGATGGATTCTTTGATAGGAAGTGGCTTGGAATATAGCTTGGGAGCTCTGGCAAAGCACCTTCTTCTTGGGAGAGGATCGCAGCCATGAACCATCAGCCTCTGAGCTTGTTTCCAGTCATCCTTGCAGAAATCACCAACATCATAGTCCATGTACTCTTCAAGCTCTTCTTTAAGTGCGAAGCATGCATGGCCTATGCTCATGAAGGCCCCATTGGCTCCCATGAAGTTCTGCTTTCCAAGCCTGTTGGGCTTAATTCTGGCGTATTTTCTTATCTCTTCTGTGAGGAAGAACTCGGCGGCTTCGTCGAGGCTTTGACTAGTTCTTGATAAAGAATGGAACTCATTTGGTTGAGTTTTTTCCTGTTCATGAATTACTTCTTTTGATTGAGCTAGTGATAACTTCAATGATCCTACGAGATCTAAAATCTCTGTAAGGAAAGCTGTGTGTTTGAGCCTGGCATCTTTGAGCTCGTCAGAACCCATTGTTAAAGCCTCAGAAGCTCTGATCTGCTCCACAAGTTTTTCTATGATGGTGTCTAAGAGCTGGGTGGAGTCATCTTCGTCTGGAGTTTGATCTCCAAATGTGTTGGTGAAGGAGAAGGGGTTCTTGGGGTAGAATCTGGAGAGAGTGATTATGCTGAGGAAAAGTGCGAGAATGGAGAGGAAGAAGATGGAGGAATACATCACTTCCTTGACTCCAAACCTTGTGGAATGGTTCAGGTTTCTCATTTCTTCCTTTTTAGATGAATTTCAGACGAAAATTAAAAGAAACAGAACCAGCTTTGGATCTGTGAAGTAGCCTGATGGATACAGGTAGCAAAACCTGCCTGATGAGAAAGGAGCTCAAGAGCTAAGATTGGGAAAAATGGGATAGAAGAGGAGCAGTGGTGTCGTTTATATCTATTTTAGATCCAGCAAGTTAAATTAGAAATAGCAGCAGGATTAACGGGGAAGTGATAAGAGTACTTTGAGATTGGAGAAATTGAATTAATGGCTTTCTTGTTTGTTGAGCTTTTAAGACTTTTATATGGAGAAATCATCGTTTATGGTGAAGAGGGAGAGATCTCAAGGTTGACTCTCTGGCCATCTCTCTTTAGACTCTAATCAAGTTGGCTGAATTACAATTCTGGGCATACCACCCAATTCCTATTTATTTACATATTTAACATATAAACTTTGGTTTTTACATTTATACCCCCCAAATCTTTCATTTCACGTCAAAAATACATTCATTTTAACTTTTAAAATGTGAAATTCACCTTTTCACGAATAGGTTTGGTGGCGTGCATGTGTGTATAAATTGTTACGTTTAGGTGTTAGATGTGTAAATTCATAGGAATTGAGTGGAATGTATTTAATTTTTTTATTTGGTGAAAAATTAGAGAATAGTCTCAATTAAATCAAAATAAATCAAAGAGTTACGAATATACATTCAAAAAACTGTAGAAATAACTCTAGCAGTCAAAATGTAAGAGTCTAACAAGACAATTTATGTTCTTTTTTTTAGAAAATGGTGAAGGTCATGCCTAGCAAGACAATTATTACAAATTAAGGCCACAAAAATATAAGGATAGAATGAATATAACCAAGTTAAACCAAAGGAAGAAGAACTAAAAATCCCAAAGAAAGAAAGAAAATGCATAAAACATATTTGTAGCATTTTAATTAATAAAAATTGATAACTTAATCCTACTTCAAAGATGCATCGGTGAGAAATAAACTGCATGATAGCCCAATAACAACAAGCTTTTATCCCACTGAGTGGAGTCAGTCACATGAATCCTTATTTTTTTCATTGCCCTATTGTCATAATTTAGTTTAATTTTAATAAATTAAGATCATTTTTCATATAGCATGCCCAAGTCTTTGTTGGTCTATTTCTATATTTCTTAACATAAGTAAAATCTAAAACATCCACTCTCCTACTTGTGTCATCAGATGGTAAATGTTTAATATGACCAAACCATCAAAGGAGACTCTTTCTAAACTTGTATGCCACTGGAGCTACTTCAACCCGTTCACGGATATATTCATTTTGCATTTATTCTTTAAACATAAAGCCGCACATCCATCTGAGCATTCTCATCTCAACAACACTTCACTTAGTTTTTGCTTATCTTTTCTAAGCCAATATTCTGCGCCATATAACATTGCATGTCTCACCACCCTCTTATAAAATTTTTCTTTTAATGCTAAGTGGTACTTTTATAACATGCAAAAGGCTTGATGCATTCCTCTACTTCAATTATCCAACTTGAATTCTACTAATAACTTCCCCATCTATATCACCATCAGTTTGAACAATAAACTTGAGATATTTAAAATATTCACTCTTTTTAATGACTTGATCACCCATTGTTACAACCCCATCACTAGATCAACTACTATTAAAATTACATTCTATGTATTCATTTTTAGTTCTTCTCAAATGAAAACATTTAGACTCTCAAAAGACCTCCATAATTTGATTTTCTTTTGGTCTCTCTAGTCTTATCTGCAAGAAGGATTTCATTAGCGAAAACATACACCAAGATATATCTTCCTATAAAGTAAGAACATCATAACTAAAGTAAAAAAATATGGTCCTAAAGTCGATTCCTAATGAAAATACTTGATCAATCCTGTTTGTGTTTGAATACAAGTAATTTACATATCTTTAATGACTTGAATATAAGTAATATCAACACATTTTTTTTTCTAAAACTCTCCAAAGTACTTCTCATTAAACGTTATCATATTTTTTTTCTTTATCAATAAAAATTATATATAGGTCCTTCTTACTCTACCTGCACCAAAACATCAAATATTTTTAATAAATGTATAGTTATCTGCTAAAGTCTCCGCCATGTGCGCCATAGTGTCCTCAACCTTATGTCGGTCTTTTAGCATCTGTGCGTGCAACTGAAGGTTCTCTTTGTTTATTGCAGCGACCTGCCAGACTAAAGCATTCTGATCAAACTGTGAGGAGCTTGGGGAACTCAGTACGCGGCCACAAGAGATCTTGGCCTCGAAGGCTATGCCCTTTGCACCAAGGCCATAACCCTCCCATTCTTCTTCCCTGTCACCTAAGTCCAAAGCTCGAACTCAGACTGCACAGTGGTTGTACGACTACCACTGCTGCCGACGGAAATCTGGGGTTGAGTGGCCGAGTGCCTCTTACGGAGCTACTCAAACTCTTCTGTAAAATTAAAAGCAATATTTAATTGAAACTTTGAGTAGTAAGAGTTAAAAATAAAGTTATATATATAACCTTGGCTTTTATGTCGCTTGAATTTTGTGTCACTTTCAAGTATAACAATTTCTCAAACAATGTCCTTACACAAAAACCTTGGCCGGAGGAAACACCATAAAGTTATAAATGTTATAAGAAATAAACACAAAAATTTGTATTCCAATACATATAACTTTGGCTGGAGGAAACACCCTAATTTCAATTCGAATAATAACAACCGAGCTATAAGAAACTAACTATGGGGCATTAATCAACACAACAATGTAGGAAACTTTAATAATCAGGGCAGTAGTAATCTGAGATAGATGAACCAAAATGAGCCGAGCATAAACGAACAAATTTTTGTCCGTGTTTGACTCATTTATATATCAGTGCAAAAGATTGTTCGTGTTCAGCTCGTTTGTTTAATGAACGAGTCGAACACGAGCTTCTTAACGAGTTGAACACGAACTGTTCGCAAACAATGAGCCATTTTGACTGCTTTAGTTATGAGAACTAGGAGTTGCAATCACTATATTTTAAAGGCTATTTGATTTACTATAAAAGTAATGCAGTGTAGTAGTAATGCATTGCATTTGAAATATTTTAAAGTTGTTTAGTTTAGTGTAAAATAAATGCATTTTTTTTTGTTTTAAGAAAAATGAAATTAATGTAAATTACATGGCTAGCATATAATAGAGAAGTTGAATCAAGTTTGGTTCTAACTCAAAATTAACGGACTTGAAATTTATTGACCTCAAAATTGACCTTAATATTAAATGAGTTAGAAAATCCAACACGAACTTGACCCAATTTCAACCTGCTGACTCGAGCATGAACTGTATAATTTAATATCAGATATAAAATTATTTGTGTCAAGATCAGATTGATTTCCAGTCAATGTCGGGTCAATTTTGGGTCAATGGGTTATTTTTGGGTTAGCAGGCCAATTTCAAGTCAGTTTTGGGTTGGGAGTTCAACACAAAGTCTACGAGCAAAATTAAACTGGTAAGGATTCTTAACCCAAACCCGACTCGAAAATTATTTGAGACAACCAAAACTTGAATTTTTTTAGTTTGGTTCAAGTTGAGTTGGCACGTCGTGTCAATTTTGGACACCCTTAGCATACAAGGGTGGTAGGGGCAGCAAGCCGATAAACATAAAAGTTGATCAGTGACCGCCGGTTGAAGATGAGCAACGAGAAGGCGTTCACAAACATAGGCCCCGGGGGCAGCCTAAAGGAGCAGCAGACAACGACCACTGTTGCCTGGCAATCTTTTACTTAAATCAATATATTTATAAAATTTGCTAATTATAAAAATTGTAAGTACACTATAAATAAATTGGACAATGAATTTCAAATACATTATTAATTTATATTATATTTAAAATTCATGAGATTAAATATCCAAAAATTTGAAGGTATTCTTCCATACCAACTACCCAAAACATTTAATATAATATTTAATATGGGCTTGTAGTTTTGAGTAAATATTTTGGATGGTTAAAATCTTATATTTAAGATTTTGAGTTATTAAAATATTATATTTAAATTTTTGGTATTTAAAATATTATATTAAATGTTTTGAATGATTGGTATGTAGTTTTTTTTTTTTTTTTTTTTTTTTTTTTTTTTTTTTTTTTTTGGGGTATTAAATATTTAATAGCATCTTAGGAAAAAAAATATTTTTAAAGGCTTTTCTTTTCTTTTAAAATAGAAATAGAATGAACATATGAGGCCAACGAATTATTGAAGGGCATATGAGCCCAGCGACTATCTCCTGCTCACCACCGATAGATATTACTCAGGCAGACTTGAGCGGCGAGTGGTGGCGACGATGCAGTTTTTCGGCGGATTAACGGCGGCAGAGATGTCCCCATCTCCGGCGGCGCCACCTGGCACCGCAACTGGACTTGCGGGAAACAACGCCAACATGCTTTACATCTTCAACCGGAACGGGGTATGCTTGCTCAACCGGGAATGGCATCGACCTCTCCGCACTCTCGACGCCCAGCAAGATCAGAAGCTCATGTTCGGTCTCCTCTTCTCCCTCCGATCCTTCACCGCCAAGATGGATCCTACTAGGTACGCTGGCGCCGCTGTTCTTTGTTAATTTTTTTGCTTCGATCTCAAGTTTATTATTCCCTTTGCGCAGCGTTGACAAAGGAAATCTCGGGGTTCCACTTTTGCCGGGACAAGGATGTTCTTTCCACAGCTTTAGAACAAATACTTACAAGCTGAGTTTGATGGAGAGCCCGTCTGGTATAAAGGTCTTTGATCAAACTATGTTTCTTGAAAACTTATTTTGATTTTGTATATTTTTTGTCTGTTGCTTTGCTAATGGAAATCATCTACCTTGGGATTTCATTTAAATGAGTCTGGTGTTAAGAGCTGACGGCTATCTTTGATGAAAGTGCATAGCAACTGATATAAGATGTTATTGTCTATCCCAAAGTTATGCACCGGTTTTCATTCAAGCTATATAATAACCCTACTAGTTTCTCTTTTCTTTATCCTTGGCTAGCGTATCGGGATGCTTCTCACATAAGGTTACAGAGAAATGAAATTTGAATAGGGTAGGAGTAAGAGTATGATTAGGAATAGTTGAATCCTTTAGGATGCAGAGTCCCTTATCATTTTTTGGCTCATACAACTCGGGGAAGACCTCTGCAAGAAGGATGCAGAAGAAGGAAAATGAATTTGTATCTCCAACTTGAACTCGTCGTCTACGCCAGAGGTGGAAGGAAAGGATGACAGAGATGATCAGCTAGTGATCTGATGCCCCTTGAAGGTGGGAAGTTGCCTTATTTATACGACTCTAGATGGCTCCCTCCCTGCCCTCCTAAGGTGAGAGAGAGATAGATGGAAAGATACTAAATTATCCCCGTACAGTATGAGGTCTCCTTTTGATATGCCAAGGAGGGATGACAACACGGTTGTTAGATCACCTATAAATGAGCGTGAGCACGTGTCAACCTTTTAATGATAATCTTTACTTCGATAGTTTGTTCATCTCGAGGGATATCAGTTGGTTGAACGAGAACTGTTATGGGAAGTCAACTTTGCCTCCTAGGGACATGGCATTTGAATCTTCGACATTGTGGGGGAAGAGAATTGGGCGGACAAGTCAGCTCGACGAAATGATCATGGTGAGCCTATTTGATGAGCAAATTGAGTGGGCTAGGTTTTTATGAAGGGAAGAGGGCCTAGTATGCCTTCGAAAGACCCACTAACTATGACATTAGTCAAATAGGCTTGTTGAACCCATGGAGGCCAATTACTCTTACACACATAGTTCTCCTATTTTCTTGTTCCTTTGAACCGTAACTGCAAGAAAAGCAAGAGAATGAATATTTCAATATTTATCAACATTGATGTTTAGAAAGGCTATACGACATAAAATGCATGTCCTTCTCTAAAAAGTTTTTTGATCTCTTTAGACGACAACCCATGCAGTGACTTGGCTTGCTTATGACGGCTAAAGGAGCTTCGACTTTGCATTCTCCACAATTTGATTTGTGGTCTGACGAATTTAGAAGGCACCTTCTTCGAGTTTGGACTGTCATTTGCCTGGGAGCCACAAGCTGCGTATAGAGTGTAGTTTCTTACTTATTGAGTTCATACTATCCTTTGCTTTTAGGGAGTAATAACTTGAACTTCTAGGCAAGAATAGAGTTGTTCCTTGCTCAGGGGCCTCGGCTTGCCCTTAGGGAGAAGTTACTTAAACTTTTCAATTTTAGGAGTCCACATCTCTTTACCCGTTTTGTTATCAACTAATCATATTTCCAAGTGAGGTGGGTTATGATGACATGTTATTAATGAAAATATTTTTATAACGGATGAAAATTAAATGGAATTTGTAAATTCTAGTACCGTCAGTGTTACTAACATTGTATACAAATTGTAGCTTCTCTTTCTGTCAGAAATACCCTTCATGTTCTTTGAAAAAAGATTTACTTACGAGAGTTTGATACTTGTTTGAACATCTTTACGTTGTCAAAAAAGGAGAAAAGTTTGAAGCTTTAAAGGCAGTAATAATATTAGTAATTATAAAATCTTTTCAGGCCTTAGTTTCCCTGCAGTCTATAGGAATGCCACGTGAATCCTATTTCGACCTTCTCTTCCTTCAATTGATCCTTGGATTTTTTGTTATCTTAACTTCCTATGATGGATGGCATCCCGATTGAGAAGTTGAGGATCCCAAAGGAAGAGGTTGATGACAGCCTTGCAACAAAAAAAGCTGGAAGAATTCTTCAAGAAGGAAGAAGACACGACGAAGGACGGGATGATTGGAGATTACCTTGGACCATCTTATAGAGAGTTCCTTTGCTCTAGGCCTTTCTTTGAGCGATGTAGAGGAGGTCATCCAAAATGTTAAAGTAGTGATGTCTCTGACCGAACCTCTTCCGTCAGGATGTATCACTATCGATCTGAATGACCCCGCAATAGTCCATATTTTTGATATGTTGAACGACCTAAAAGGGTCTAGCCTTATGACACTTCCTGAACTCAGCTAGGGCGGTAAGACTGTTGTATCCTAAAATATTAAAAATAGATTCTATTCGTTTGTATAGGATTTATGAATTACCACATGATCATCTTGTATTCTTTGGTGTAAATGCATCTATAGACCAACGACTTGACCAGGCATTTTTCCCCGATAGGACTGCGGGTAAGAGTCTTTAGGAATGTGTGCAGGAGGCATTGATCTGCCCCTCGAAGGTATTGTAGATTCCTTTGATCAATGTGCTGCTTCTTTCCTCGCTGAGTATGATCAATTGTTGCTTTCAGAGAAAGGGACTCACGACCTTGATCAAGGTGACGATGGTGGCGGCTTCTCATTAGCATCCAGAGGGAGGCAGCTTTTCATTTGTTGCTCTGACTTCCAGCTAAGTGTTCGCACTAGCTGGGGAATTGTAGGTGCCAATGCAGATAATGATAGGTACCTTGCATAGACAAAAGGTTGGTGATTGCAATCGATCTGAGGGGGGAAATGATTGTGATTCAGGCGGACAATAGTAGGCTAGGGAGCGTATCATTGATTTGGAAGCCATGGAAATCATCGTCGATCTGAATGCGAGAGAACTTATCGCCAACTTGGAGGTGAGATCGATGAAAACCTCGGCAAACTGTCAGGAAACTTCACAAAGATTAAAGAAGGTGTAGACAAGGCTCATTCTCTTCCAACATTGCCTTGAATCATGTTAATTAGAATAGTTTTTGTTGGGTGAACGCTTGTTCCTGCAATGTCTTCTTCAGTTAGAAAAGATCAGTCTGGATGATGTGAAAGAACGAAGCCTATTTCTTTTTTATTTTTGACTTTACATGATTGTTTTAGGCGTAATGGAGGAAAAGGATTCATGTAGTCTGCCCCACTTAGTGGCATAAAGGCTTGTCGTTGTTGTATTGTACATGATTGTTTCAGGCATATTGTGCTTTTGTATTTGTATCTGCCATAATGTATTTGTCACAATTAGAACTTGACCTATTATATAGTGATGTTGTGAATCTTAACGATGTTGAATTAATCAACTATTTTTTTTACTCTTATCGGTTTTCATTTAGCTGGTAATCGTTTGTGATTAAAATTTTCTGCTTAGATTTATTTTTAAGTATTCAAACCACCTTTTCATTGGTATTTTTGTCATTGTACCTGTAGTTAGGTGGGAATGTATAACTGATTTAAACATCCGTTCCCCTTCCAACACATGCATCGAGGAGCACATAAGTATTATTCTTTTGCTACATCTAGGAAGATATGAATACCCTGATAACTTTTCATTTAGCTTCTCTTTTTTCTTTTAGGAGTAAATCCCCTATTTATCACCATAGCTTAGTACAATAATTCTTTCTTCTTGCCGAAGATGGCTACTGCATTGGAGAACAGTCATACGACATTTCTTGGGGCGAAATTCCAGAAGTTTTGATGGATGGATAATATGGCTATGGCCGACACTCGATCCAACTGTGTGTTTGATACCATTGTGATCTTGCAGTTGCCAAAGGAGGATGAGGCGTTGAACACTCTGCTCGAGCATGAAGTTTGTTGTTACCAAGACCAGTTCAGACTAGCTCTTTGCTTTCGTCTGTGCAGAGAGGTTAGGGATATTTTGAATTTCTATGGGATAGTACTCGCTCATATTTGCCCGAACTCGATCGCAGTCGTGATGTCAATCATCATATATGCATGGTCATTGAGATTATATTGGTTGGTGAACTTCTTTCGACACTTGTTCACGCTAATGGCCTATTCCAATTGCTCGATGATTTTCTCTTCGAGAAAAGTGAAGCTGTTCGATCTCAAAGCAAGATTTGAGACTGGAGGAGGAAATTCTGCTTAGTTCGAAGCAAAAGTGACTGGGAGATTCTGATGATGCCACAATTGTTTGTGGGAGAAAAGTTGAGTCTTCACACATCGACTTTTAAAGAGTTGTTGTTTGTTGAGCATTGAATTCTAGCAAGACATGGAGATCGCCAGATCGGTGTTAAAGCATATACTTTGCCGAAATTCCTAACTAGTAAGCACGTTGTCTCCTCGGCTAGGCATCGAGGTGATATCAAGTTCCCTGAATGTTGTCATGACTAACTGTTATCTTCCTTTTCATCTTCGTGGATGCAAGTAAGGATACGAGGGCCCCAAACAGTTCAACTTTAGAGTGGATTAGGTCAATACTTGCTCTCCCCTCACATGAAGATGCAAACAGAGTTGGGCCTTTGACATTGGCATCATATCCAAATATTGAGTCTGTTGACCCCCCGATGCTAGGAGGTAGTGGCCCGACAGTGATTCCAATAGATGAAGAGTAAGAAAAGAAAGAATAAGATGACCTATCTCACGTTGCCAAAAGAGACTGGCTCACACGGTGCGTCCTACCGCATTGCAGATGTGAGAGTCCGTAGGAGTTCCTCGAGCTGTAGTGCCATTTGTGCCCATGTTGGAGGGCAAGTGCAAAGCAATCATAAGTGTAAGATGGTTTTGTAGGGCTTCATCTCCAGAGGACAAGAGTAGAGGTGGAGTCGAAGAAAAATGAGTGACCTCTTCGGTTGCTCCTCCAGAAGTCCCATCATGGGAAGATATCGACCTCAGAGGTCGAATTGCTACATTCAAAATGGAGAAGAGTAAGGCCTTGGCTTGCTTGACACAGGAGTGGTTGTGCGAAGGAGGCTACTCCTGCAAGCTGTTAGATTTGCGCCCTGTGATTAGTTCAGAAAGTTTGGAAGAAATGGCCGAGTCTCTCGAATAGCGTCAACTCCCTTTGGCATCCATGGAGAGCATGACCTCTTTTTGCCATTGGATGTTTACATTTTGCTATTTACTTCTCTCTCTTCTTAGGTAGCAACAAAAACTACAACTCACTTAAGAAGAATCTGAGATAAAGTAGCAGACTTGGGCAAGCAGATTGAAGAGTACCAGATCCAGACAGAGAGTTTAAATAAAGAAAAGTATGCGCTGCAAGCAAATTTTGTTGAAGATGCACGCTGGATTGTCACGTGCAATGCGCATGTGGAAGATTTACTGGCGGATAAGGTAAAGTATTGAGTGGAGTTGATAGAAAGAGAACACTCTATTGAAGAATATAAAAATGCCACCACCAGTCTCTATGCTCAATTTAAGCAGTTGAATAAGAACACTCAAGCAAGTGAAACAATGGTGGAGTAGTCTCTATGCTCAATTTAAGAAGTTGAATGAGAACACTAGAGCAAGTGAAACAATGGTGGAGTAAACGAAGAAGGCGGATGAAGACCACAAATTGTTAATAAAATTAAAGGATGAGGTCATCGTATAAAAGGAGCGGCTAGAGGTCTGAAAACTTTAGTTTGTAAAGTGGTCCCGTCTTTGATGTAGGATGATACAAATTGCTTTCTAGAGCTCGCAGTGGATCCTGGAGAAAAGGACATGGAGAAGGACGACACATCCACAAATTCTTAATTTTTTCTTAATTTCTTTGACATTTTATTTTTATACTTTTGCTAAAGTGATGATCCGTGTTGAGGTCAACTGTACTTTAAACACTGATGATTGTGCTACCAATTTAAGTCATCCTTTAGCATGATCCTGACACCTGGATTTCAATTCCTTATGTCTGTTTATGCTTGTGAGATGATAATTTACTGACTGTCGTTAATAGGCGACAACCACCAGATGATAACTTTTGTAGCCATTTGAAGGTTTTCTGCAGAGAAACTAAATAACTTGATAAATTAGCTTCATCTGCATAGATGTTTATCTTTCTTTTGGTTCAAATCTTATGTCACTCTTGGGCTTAGCAGGGATTCTAAGTTAAATTGTCACTTTGAAAGGGTCACACCTTGCAATTGACGTAGTCAGTGGATCTTGTCACTATCATAGTAGGGTGCCCATTTAGACGTGCTATAGGAGTGACTCGCTCGCCACTCATTACAATCTTAGTGCAAAGGGAGAATTTATTTGCCTAGGCTTGACTTGTGGCCAATGAATATACTTCTTGATTGCAAGAGAATAGTGGTTGCTTGAACGTTGACGATAAGAATAAGTTATGACTTGATTATAATCTTTATGAATTTGCATGTAAATCCAGATGGCATGAATTTTTTATTCAAAAAACTTTATGGTAGAGAAATCCACGTATTCAATTCGCGGTATGGAATATGACCACTTCACTGTATATTTTGTATTGTATAATATGACAGATGAAGTATATATATTAATAAAACATAAATTATAAATTAATAACTTCTTCTCGGAATATATATTTCCCAAAAAAATTGTTTTGGAAATCGAGCATGAATAAAGAAATAAATTGAGGATCTCCTAGATTTGATTAGTTAGAAAATATTTCCTCAGTTGCTGGATATGGAAAGTCTTTTCTTGTAATGGACTTGTCAAAATTTGAAGTATTATCAATTACAGAAAAACAATAAATGAACATAAATGCAACATAATCACGCTAGCGGGAATTTTGTAACATTTCAGGTCATTGCTCTTAATATTTTTTTCTTTGGCCTATAAATTACCATAAGCGTTATTCATATGAGGTTCAACGAAAAAGAGTGTTCAAAGAATGATAAAAAGTCGTAGATGTGATAGTTTGACCACTATAGGGGGAGTGATGTTGGGGAAGACGAATTGAATGATTTGTTGATCTCGCTATCTTCCCTCTGAACTTCTTTTTCATTGGTATCTGAATGGGGGGCTTCTTGTTCTTTGTATTCGAAAGTTAGATAGTTTTGATTCAGCCAGCGAGAAGTTTCTACCTTGGACTTTGAGGGATATTCTTCCCAACAAAGTGACACATGTGATATGCATCAATGTCATACGCCCCTTCCTGGGTAAGTAGATCTCTGGGAGGCGTTACCGCTACTTGGGTCCGATTCATCCATTTGATTCCCTTGTTGCTTGGTTTGAACAGTGAGTGGTCATACTGTGGCAATACTGTCAGTAAAATCTTCACCTTTTTTAATCTTCTTATGATACATGAGGAAGGAACCTCCCTTTGCTTCAGGGGAAGTAAGCTGAAAGAACAAAGAAGTCACTTAACTGTTGGAAGGTCGGAATGTGGAGTTCTCCGATTCAATAGGTAAAAATGGAAGAAGCGTACCTTTGCATTTTAGCCTTCACTAGTTTATGATTTATAATGTAGCTCATCTGTAGTTTTATTATACTGATTTTACTGCTGGAATAACAAAAGTTCTTACTCGTTCATTCCTTTTCTTTCTTTTTGAGTACCCGAATTTTAATTTTCCTACTTTTAGTTTGCCGAAAATTCTTGCGAGTTCTTTTTATTTCCTTCAGGATGAGTTCTTTAAGTCTTGTGTAGGGCGATCTCGGAAGTTCACATTTATAGAAGTTATTTATCCTCTTCTGCGTGCAAAGCATAATATAACATGTGATTTTTATTTGTGGTTCTTCAAGTTTTTGCATTTCTTGCTAATTTGCTTATGAATCCGATTAGTTAGAAGCCATTTTTCATTTGGAGAAAACACACCACCTTCAACAAAGACTGTCCCCCGCTTGGGGGATTTTCGACTCTCCTGCACATCTTGCTTTCTAGAGAGCTTTTGGACATACTCCTGCAAGATTTCGTCTCTTTGGGGCCTTCAACCTTCCCAACGGAGTATTCTATACCCCTTTTGGCCAGATATGTTAACCCCTTTTGTTGTGATATTTTAGCCAGGACTGTTTCTTAAGCGATTTTTGATAACTTAATAGGTGAAATTTAAGTTTGTAAATAGGTGAAGTGTTGAAGTACTTAGTTTTTCTTTTGTTAGCGCATCGCCATAATGTCGGTATATTGCTATTTTATGGATAAAAAAGATTTTTTTGTCTTTCTTGCTCTATGTTCTAGGGACCGCTTTGTCGAGATGCTCGAGCAATTTATATGCTTCTGATCCTACTTCTTTTGTATTGTACAGTCCAGTCCACGATGGGCGAGCTTCCCAAGTGCTTGGTTACAAACTATAGGGTCAACCTTCTTTAGTACGAGGTCGCTAGCTTTGATTTTTCTTTATTTAACTCTTGTATTGTAATAATTCATCGTCATTCTTTTTTGTTTCTTCTTGGCCTATGTTGGTTGTTCTCAAGGCTCTTTTAGGAGTTCCAACGAACTAGTTAAGCCTTTGCTATTAGTCATTTTCCATTCTTCTAATTCTTCTTCTTCGAAATTTGCGGCCATTAGAACTCACTAGCTGTGAATGTTGTGCTCTATTAGAAGTATATTTTTGATCTCATATAATAGGATTAAAGGGGTTTGCCCAGTAGTTGTGAAAGGAGTGGCCTGAAGTGCCCATAGTATTGATGGTAGCTTTTTTGCTCATTTATTTTTTGTATTTTTCATTTTTTTTCTTGGGGAGATTTAAGATGAGCTTGTCAGCAGCTTCTACTTGATTGTTTGTCTTCAAATTACGTGTTGAGGTGAACTTCAAGCATATGATTGGCGTAGAAATTCTTCACCTTGTTAGTGAATTGAGTTTCTTTATCAGTCCTGATCAACACGGGCAGACAATACCAACATATGATATCGGTCTATTTAAAGTTATAGATAATGTTAGTAGTCATTTTGGCTAAAATCGTTGCAATCCATTTGGAGAAGCAATCAATAATTACCTAAATGTAATTCCGCTGTCTTGTGGCAGGAGGAAATCGACCGAGAAAATCTATCCTCGATATTGCCAAGGGCTAGGGATTAGTTATTGGTTGCAATTTGTGTGAAGGTTTTTGGTACATAGGGGCTATTTTTTTCTATGGCTCGTATTTTTATGAGAACTCTACCACATCGTTTCTCAAGGTGGAGCAGTAATAACCTTTTTTCTCAATATTGTGTTTGCTAGCATTTTTTCTCTCAAATGGTTGCATTCTTCCGAACGTATTTGTTCAAGATATTAGCCACCTCACTTTCTCTTACACACCTGAGGGATAAATAGATTATCGACTTCCTGAATAGTTCGCCGTTGAGGATTATATACTGTGCATATTTATTTTGAACTTCCTTGATTCTTTAATGCTTGAGGGGATGACCCCCGTAGAGAAATACTCTTTTATAGGATCACTCCAACTCAGGGTGAACTCAGGTTCAATATTTGAAACCTCAACTTCTTCGATAACTGGCCTGTCCAGAGTCATGAACCACTTGCTGTTAAGGTTTTTGCTTTTGGCCAAGAGATTGACAAATTGTTTTTTCTCTCTTGGGATGTGCGCAATTCCGAAGTATTCAAGTCCTCAATTTCAACGTTAGCTTTCAATAAACACTAGCTCATCACTTCATCTCTGACCTCAAATAAGCTGTTAATTTGATTGATGACCAACTAAGAGTCTAATTTAATGAGCAAGTCTTTTACACCTATTCCCAATGTCAGTCTTAGTTCGCCGATGAGTGTTTCATATTTCGTTTGATTGTTCATCTCCTAGAAATCAATTTGAATTGAATGATAGAGTACTATATCTGAAGGGTTTTATAAAACTGTCCTTACTCATTTTCTTAAATTTTTGGATGCTCTGTCTACGAACATTATCCAGAGCTTTTCTTCATGGGTGTCAATTTCTTCACTTATCAGCTCTTCCAAAGAATTTGCCATGAAGTCTGTGAATACTTGGATTTTTATCGCCATACTTGGTATATAAGAAGTATCAAACTCATTTAACGCCGCCGATCATTTAAATAATATTTTAAAATGATCAGCTTTGGCTGATACTGGCTTCAACGGATGGCCAATTATGACAAACAATATGTGATTGTAAATAAAGACACAACTTTTTTATGTAGATGATTAGTGCCGGTGTCAAATTCTCTATTATCACTCCACGAAGGACTTCTCTCATAACATATGAGGAATTTCTTCCTATTTTCTTCGCAAACTAGAATTGAGTTCACCGCTTCTTTCCAGACTCCAAGGTAAATAAATAAGTCATCTTCTGCTTCAGGACTTTGTAGTAACGGTGGGGATGACAATAGAATTTTAGCTGTTTAAATGCTTGTGCATACTCTTCTATCTAGATGAAGTGGCTGGAGCTCTTCATGATTTTGAAGAATGACTAGCATTAATCGCTCAATTTAGATATGAATTTGTTTAACCCCACAATCCGCCTTGTTAGGGTCTGCAGCCTTTTTGAGATTCCTTGGAGGTGGCATGCCCAAGATGGCCTCAACTTCCTCTAGATTTGTCTTTATTCCTTCTGATGTAAGCAAGTTATCCAATGAGTTTTTCTGATGTTACCTCGAAGGTACACTTTAGCATATTAAGTTTGAGAATAAACCTTCTCAGAGTGTTTAAAGTTTTTTTCAAGTCTTACATGTGTTCCTTAGGTGATTTGCTCTTAATTAAGTGATAATCAATATAAATTTCAACGTTTCTTCTATTTTTATTTCTAAAAATTGCATCTATTAGCCTCTGATAAGTAGTTCTGGTTTTTTTTATGCCAAATGGGATTACATATTTACAACATAACCCCTCCCTAGTGGCAAAAATAGTCTTTTTTACATTAGTGAGGTGCATTGTAATCAGATGGTAGCTTGAGAATGCGTCTAAAAAACTTATGATGGGGTATCCCACTGCAGAATCAATCCAGGGGTCAATTCGTGGTAAGGGATGACTGTCTTTGGGGCATGTTGAGTTCATATCGGTGAAGTCAACACACTTTTTTAACTTGTTATTGGCTTTACGGACTATGGCAATGTTTGCTAATCAATTCAGATATTTTACTTCTTTGATGAAGTCTACTTCCAATAACTTTTGGATTTCCCATCGGATAGGCTCGACGAGATTAGTAGCTCTCATCTTTTACTTGATCGACTTGTCTCCTTGAATGATATTGAGTTTATGGTAGGCTACATCGATGCTTACTCCTAGCATCTCATTTTTTATCCAAGAAAACATGTCGTGATGCTCACTTCTTTGGAAATGGGTACTTGCTCTATAGTCTCCATGGCTTCCAATTTGCTACCTTTGTATGTGTCAAGTTAGAAGTCTTCTTCTAAATTCTTCACAACTTGTAAGTAGCATGTCTGAGATTGAATTAAGCCCCCTTGGACAGTGATGACCTCTTCTTCACCTTGAAATTTAACGGCAATATGTTAGGTGGAGGTCATGATCTTGAAGTAATGGTCTGCCAAAGTTGGAGCGTCCGTCATAACTAAGTTCGCTAAAGTGGTGTATTTTCTCTCTCTTTCCCCAAATTATTGGTAAGAAACTTATCCTATAAGTCTCTTTTATTTCTTCAAAAAATACATAATTTGAAAGTTAGTGTAAGCCTATTATTGGCCACATTATCTCATCGAAGACCCTTTTGAACAAGATATTTACAAAACTATTTGTGCTTATCGGGATGCTTCTAATTGATAGTCTGCGATTAGCATGATGATCATAATGACATTTTGTAAGGGGTTTCCACTGGTGAGCAGATCATCATTTGTGAAGATAATTGGTGGATGGATCGAAACAATTGATTTTGCAAGAGTAGTCGAACTGACTTCTCTTATCTTCAATCGCTTCAGGCTGGACCACGGTGAAGCTTCAAGTCTGTCTATCCTAAAGTAGCTAGTACTATGCCGGTGATGTGTACGTCTCTTGCCGGGTGCATCTTTCTTAGGTTCCTTGCCTTACCTCGGAGTATTCCTTCAAGTTTCTTGTTCAGATCAGCTCTTCAATGAGATTTTGGGGTTGAGGACAATCCTCCATGTCGTGCCCGTGATCTGTATGGTTAGCACAATATTTATTTAGGCCACACAAGTGACTTCTGGCTTGCACTGGCTAGGGCTGTCAATTTGGCTCGTTGTTCGTGAACAGCTCGTGTTCGGCTCGTTAAACAGCTCGTGTTCGGCTCGTTAAGCCTAACGAGCCGAACACGAACAAATTTTTAAGCTCGAAATGTAAACGAGTCGAACAAGAACAACAGTTTGTTCGCTCGTGTTCGGCTCGAAATGGCTCGAAAAAAAATTATATAACTTTTTATATAACAATATATTACATATAATATATAATAATATATTATATATATTTATATCTAAGTTTAAGTCATAACACCTCATGTGGCAATGTGGTTAGTGTCTTTTTTTGTATAGATTTGATCCAGGTTCGAATCCCACACTTTACATCTATTTTTCTCAATTTTAGTTTAACGAGCCAATTTCGAGTCGAACATGAACACACTGTTCACGAGCCGATTTCGAACACGAGCCGATTTCAAACATGAGCTATTTCGAACGAGCTGAACACGAGCCAAGCCTGAGCTCGCTCAAGTTTGGCTTGTTTACAACCCTAGCACTGGCAATACCTTTTTGAAGACATTCATATACACTCTCGGTAAAGTTTCTTCCGTTTCATTAGGGGGAATCAAGGTGGCTCTGGTCTCCTTTATGGCCTTTTTGCATCAGTTTTCGATCAAGAAATTCTTACTTCAGTTAGCGCACTGGCCTTCCAGGGAAGTTTTTGGAATATCTTCGGGTGAATTGATCTCTTCACTCCATGCGATATTGAGGATGTTGTCTTCTGAATCCTCCCTCTATCTCTCTAGTGGTAGAGCTTAGCAAGGAATTATATTCTTCAGCTGAATGTGACTGTTGTCTAACTCCAAAAGCTTAGCTAGAGCTCTTTGTTTTTGAAGAGCAAATGCATATCCGAATGGGCTCTCACGTTGGCCTTGAGCTAGTGCTGCATTGGCTAGAACAGGCTCTAAATCTCCAACATCGAGCATCTTTCGCTTGAATTTGGTAATGAAACTTTTGAGGCTCTTCGAAGGCTCTTGTCGGATTGTTATAAGTGATTGAGTTCTTATGTGGCTTCTAGGCACTATCAAATTGGGCTACAATCATCCGCTTGAACTTGCCAAAAGAAATGATAATTTTTGCAGGCAAGTTGTTAAACCAGCGTTTGTATTCAAGTTGTTAAACCAGCGTTTGTATTAAATGATAATTTCTTCCAAGTCATAAAGAATATGGTACTTCAAGACATTGTTTGTATTCAGGTGGCACACAAAACTATGTGATCGGATGGATCAATTCTTTTTTTGTAGGAATCCAAAGATGGAATTTTGAACTTTTTCGGTGCTTCGTTTTATGCAATCACCATTGAAAAAGCATTCTCGAACGGTTTATGATTCCTCTTATCCTGTCTCATCTCTTTTACTTCCTCTTTTGATTTAGGAGATTCTTGTTCTGGGACGTATAACTCATCACTTTCTTATCTTCTTCCAGCTCCAAAGATAGAGCTCTTCTTTGCCTTGTTCTCAATAGCTGTCTATAGACCACTGATCTTGATGAACCCGTGTGTGTTTTGGCACAAGTTTTGGAATGAGTCCTAGAGGTTTCTTATATTATTTCTTTTATTACTGTCATCATATGATCTTTGAGTTCATTGATCTGCTGCATCACGAATTATGTGGTGCAGTCCATCGTTCTTCTTCAAACTCCCTCGTGATCTAGATCTCCTAACTAGGTTTGGGTATAAACTCCACGCTCACCTCACCTTTTATGATATTGAATCTTTCTAGGACAAAGAGTCCCGTATCATTCATGGGCTCATACAACCTAGGGGAGGCTTATGTAAGAATGATGTCAAAGAAGGAAAATGGTTGCATATCCCCAGCTTCAACTCTTCGTCTCTGTCAAAGGTGGAAGGAGAGGATGAAAGAGATCATCAGCCAGGGATCTGATGCCCCTTGAAGGTGGGAAGGGGTCTCTATTTATATGACTCCAGATGGCCCCCTCTCTGCTTTTGTAAGGTGACAGAAAAAGACATGGAAAGATACAAAACTACCATTGTACAGTACGAGATCTGCCCTTGATATGTCAAAGAGGGATGACAACGCGAATGTCAGATCACTCATTAATGGACATGAGTGTGTGTCAGCTTTTAAATGATGATTTTCACTTCGATGGTTTGTTGATCCTGAGGGATATTAGTTGGGCGAGTTCAACGAACTGATCTGGGAAGTCAACTTCCCTCTTAGGAACATGACATCCGGCACTTCGGCATTGTGGGTGAAGAGACTTGGCCGAACAGGTCAGCTTGGCAAAATGATCATGGTGGGCCAGTTTGATGAGCCAAATGAGTGGGCTAGGAATTTATTAAGGAAAGCAGCCCTCGCCGGCGTTTGGAAGGCCAATTAACTGCAATGTTGGTCAAATAAAGCCCACCATTGACTCTGTTATTAACCCACGGACACCAATTGCTCTTATACAGGAATAAACCTATACTATTTCCGTCTAAGTAGTTTGGTGCTTGGATCAAAATGAGTTACATTATCTCGAATAAGCATTCCTTAGTATTCTATTAAGTTGCCACATCTAACTCTTTCAAGAAAGCTGCTTAACGCATGCCTTCTCCATATTCTTGGGTCTTGTCTGTCCCTGAATGAAGGGTGCAGTGGGCAATTCATTTGTATTGTTTTACAGTTAGGTGAATATTTACATAATTCATGGATTAATACGTGCAATTTCAAGACTCTGTTTTTCCATGATTATACTGATATTCATGGTGATTTTTACATGAGAAGGTGGGAGTTTATGTCTGTAACCATTTAATTGGTAGCTTAAAAAAGTTGATAAAGGTATGGACCATTTGTTCACCCTCAGGTGAGTAGAATAGTGGGTCACCAAAAACTACACTAAAATGTGACCTGCATAAAAATAATAAAATATATTTGTGTAATAGTACGTGCTTGGTGGATTTAGGGTTTGTGGACCTTCAAATAAGATCTACAAATACCATAAATTTCTATATAGGACACCGCCCGTAAAGCAAAACATTATATTAACTAAAACACAGTTTCACAGTCATGAGAACGCTTCTATTTAATGACTTAAGAAGGAATCTATAACACCCAACCCAAAGAAAAATATTAAGAGCAGAATACAGCTATTTGGTGATAACAATTAAACCAGCATTCCAAGTCTCTATAAATCCAATTAAATTCAGAACTTTTTTCCCACCCCGTAGAACCAAGTTGCAGGAAGAGATCAGCTTGGACTAATTCCCATGCATTAACCGTGAGCACACTTTCAGAAATCAGCTGGAATTGTTTTACTTGGCTCATGGGAACATATTCCAACAAACTGCAGTGAACAGGATACAAAAGGGTAGAGACTGTTCCAAATATGGCTTTCTTAAATGGTTAAACGGTGGTCCTAGTGGGCTGAACCGGCCTCCTAAACCTGAATTGATTCAGTGGATAGCGTTTAGAGGCATTTGGGCCTTTCGCCCAATAGTAGGAGGGTCCCACTCCCTCCACTCCACATATATACTTTTATATATAGGTGCTCTGTGTTTTTGTTTCATATTTTGGGGCTGTCTGGCAACGGATTTAGAGCAGGATTTAACCTGGATGTAGGCGAAATCTTGCCAAATGGTCATTTTGGATAAAATAAAGCCGTGAATTTGATAAATCCGGATTTCATGAATTTTGACTGTAAATCCCGGAGTTAATAAATCCCACGAATCGGTGGATTTACGGGATTTAGATGCAGAGCTATTTGGGTTGCTCTACTTACTTGTCAAACAGTTATGTTGGATTTACAGGATTTAGTGAATCCGTTACCAAACGGTTTTTCGAATTTAAACCATTCAGGGTTTAGTAAGTCAGGGTTTATTGGATTTACTAAATCCTAATAACTTAAATATCATCTTTTGCCAAACAGCCCCTATAGAATTTTGCTTGGAGAGCCGCCAACATCTTGTGTTCCCTTCAAGGTTTGTATCCGACGGAAAGGGTAGTGCTTCGGCTGTATCCTTCTCCCGAGGTGGTGATTACCTACCCCGATTCCTTGCTTGCTTGCTGCCATCCCGACAATCCTCTTTCATTCGCAGGATCTCTCCAATTGTCTCTGCTCCCAGCTGCCTATTGCAGCCTGGTTTTTTTCCCGCAACTCCCTTCTTCTTAGCCGCAGCCCCACTTTCCTCTTCCATCCAGGTTGTTTGCTTCCCCTTCCTCCCTGCCGTCAAACCCCTCCTCTTCCTCAGCCGTCTAGATCTTGCCACAAACCCTCCCAAGCCTTTCCCAACCTGCTGTCTCCTTCTCTAGCTCTTCCCAAATGATGCAGCAGCCCCTCTCAAACTTTCCAGCAGCTGTTGCCTCACCATATCACCATTTGCTGTCGCAAGCATCCGGCCGGCCATCCCCGCCTGCTGTCCAGTCGGGGCTCACCCCTTAATATTTTTGTCGTTATTTCCTGTTTTTAAAGAGTCGTCGTTGTAATCGATTTCAATTTCAGTAATAATATTTTTAATTCTATTGTGGTTTGGGTTCTCCGGTATCAAATGGATGAACAACTAAAGAACAGAGGACCTGATTTTAAACTTGTTTCTTGTTTCAAGGAGAGTGGATGCAGTCGGGGTTCACGCGTTCGCCATTGTCTTAGGGTGTCTTTTTATATATTTTGTCGTTATTTCTTGTTTTTTAAGTCGTCGTTATAATTGATTTCAATTTCAACAATAATATTTTGTTTTCTATTGTGGTTTGAGTTAATTCCGGTATCAAATGGATAAACAATTAAAGAACAATGGACCTGGTTTGAAACATATTTCTTGTTTCAGGGAGTGGATGCCGCCTTTTCCTCTTAATACTTTTCTTTCTGAAAAAACGGCCTATGAGTACAACCTTTTTCTGTAGAATACAAAAAGAAAAGAAGGCAATGATTTGTCCAAAAAAAGTTTGGTTTATGGAGAAAGTTAGAAATAGAAAATAGAAAATCTGATGAGATGTTCTTGATGATGCCAACGAGAGCTTCTCAAGATGTTTCATGATCTCATTGATTTGAATCATGCCATAGTTTATGGATTCTCATAATTGTGCTGCCTCTTGCTGTGGTAATTTTAAAATTGAGAGGAAGGGGGCAACTGGCAGGCAAACACGAAATGGAAACTGATCCCTGAACGTGGCTGTCTGGATTGGGCTTGGCTTCATGGGGAAAGAGGTAAAACTCTAGGCAAACAAAACTTGGCAAAGTCATAGAATCACTATAATTTATCTCTCCACCTCACAGCTCCTAAACTAGGGAAACCTTCCTAACTCTCTCAGGATAATCCTGAAAATAAACTCACCAAAAACTTCCCTTTCTGACCTAACAAGAGAGTATTTACGGACAAACACCTATTAACTCCTAGGCCACCTAATTACTAAATTCTATCTCCCAAGGAAAAAATCATTAAATGTCCTTCGAAATAACTTTTATTAATTGAACTGACCCTTCTATTTCTAATGCTGTCGACCGCACACATAGTATTTAAATTTCTTTGGTTCATTTTCTTGTTTTTTTTCTGTTTTTTGAAAAATCTTGATTTATATGACAATTATTTGTTAGAAATCTATTAATTTGCATGTTCATGTTCCTTATGATTTTATGAGCATTTGGTTTTAAGTTATGTAGTAGTTCATGTTTCTACATGATGGTATGGTTATTTTTTTTCGAGAGAAAATAGAAAAAAACACAATATTAATATAAGTGTGCCAAGAAGAGCCTAAGCTAAGCACAATATTAATATAAGCGTGCCAAAAAGAGCCTAAGTAATTTACCATTTACTGGCAATTTGAATTTTAATTTAATTGAATTGATTTTTGCTCCATCTGATAATCTTTTTTGTCATGTGATTGTTTCAATAACATTTTACTCGGTCAAGTTTTTTTATTGGAGCTATTACTAAATTTTATTTGTTAGAAAACTAAGGAATCTATTGTGGTATCAATCATTTACTAATTAGGAGGTTTTTAACTTATGAAACTATCTAGTTTTTTTACACTTAATTGGCTAAAATCTAACCTTTCGTGGTTCTGTCATAAAAATCGGCGTCATTTTTTTTTCTTTGCTGCTTTTCTAGGAATATAAGGAGCATGACAAGCACTTTGTGAACATTTATAAGGATGCCCGTTCAGTTAAGGTTCTATTGAATGAGTTTTTTTGGTCCCCCCCCCCCCCCCCCCCCCCCCCCGGATCAAGGCAGGGCCCCCCTCAACTTATCTGCTTGTGACAAGGGAACATGCTACTCTATTGCTAAGTTGTCATTGGCACATAAAAATCCTTCATGGAAGAAACTTAGATGTTGAAGCCACCAAGAAGTACAATATTACTTTGTCACTTGTTTGGAAGCGCCGTTAAGCTGCTCATCAAAGTCTTGGAGGGAAACAATCTACACGGGCAAGTGCCATTTAGTGGATTGCTATCCCTATCCTATTAAGGCACTCATCAAAGTACCTTTTTGAAGCCAACAACCAGAAATGGATACTGGCATAAAAAAAAATAGTTTGGGTTCAGTTTCAAAGATTAGTGTTGCAATGTTCAAAAGAATTTCCTAACCTTACATTTTTTTGTTAACTCCTCACTGTGTTTTACTTCCACTCCGTAAGTATTGAGAAAAATTAGCTTTTACTATAAGTTTAGTTTTGGTCAATGCCAAGCAAATTACACTACATGCATGTATGCATGGAACAGGTTCTGGACTACTGATGATAAATGCTTGCTTGCGTTCTTTGATAGCAAGTTTTTTCTATTTAAACTCTCAAGGCCTTATGATTGGAAAAAAAAATCCTCAACCACTTTGCCAAATCAGCTGCATGTTATTTGATAGGAAGGGTGGAAGAACTGAAACATATCATTTATTATTAAAACATGGGGTACTCTCACTTTCCTACTTTTTTTTCAGTTAAAATGAATTTTTTTCTCAAAAGGATTCGCTGGTTGCGGAATCTCAGGAAACCCTATCTACTCTACGTTCTCAATGGCTAGAGGGAAATTAAAACTTTATCTAAAATTTTTTTTCCTCACCTGAGATCTTTTCCGAGCAATTAGCAAACATGCCTGAAAAGCTACAAATTCTTTATTTGAATTCTTTCTTATAGACTTAATTATAACGTTTTTTTGTAAAATATGATTATACAAACCTGTAATTCTTGAATTTGATTGAATTTTTTTAATTTTAATTGTATAATCCTTAAATGCAAGCTGGCCCTTTTTTCACATCTAAGGACTTATCTATAGCAGTTTTTTTTTTTAAATTTGAGAAGGCAGTTTTGGTTTTTTTTATATATTTAATTGCATGATCCTTCAATTACCTTTACTTTCTATGCAGCTTATCCTTGTTACACATCCAAAAACTGGGGATCTTCGTGATGCATTGAGGTATATGTACAACTTATACGTGGAGTACGTTGTCAAAAATCCGCTTTATGTTCCTGGATCTCCAATCAGGCATGTTTATGAAACACAACTGACGCTCAATTCTTTGCATCTTGGGCTTAATAAAATAGGAAAGTGTGCACATTTATCAACTTGATTTATTGACCTTATCACCTCACAATATTTGTAGCTATATCAATGCAAAATTTACATAGCTTATCTTTTTTTGTCAGTTAGTTTGCTTTCATCTATACACATATGCTTCATAGAATGCACAGAGAATTTGTCTCTGTTATCATGACAAGTAACTTTTATTCGAACTTGTCCTGTTTCAAGACTAACAGCTCTTTTGTAATTTATTGAGCTCCTAAATGTAGACTCTGGTCCATCATAGCTGCTTTAAATAATATAATAGTGCTGATATCTTTTGTAGAGTGTTGGACTAGGACAATGTTTTCTTCTTTTATGCCTTGTGACGTGAAAGAGTTCATGAGTTTTTTTTTTTTTTTATTTGTTATTTTTTATTTATTTATAATTAAGGGTTCATTGGAATCACAAATAATCTTTGCTGTTATGTAAGGGTAAAGTTGCAGTTAACATCTTCCTACGTCCAATGTTGGTGGGAAGTTTGTGCACGGGGTATACCCGTTTTTCAATTAATATCTTATATTAAAGCCACTAGGCCACAAAGTTTCTATCTCCTTCAAATTACTTTCTTTGGAGGATGAACTCCTAAGTTCATTTACATCATATTATTTTTGCTAATCTTTTCATACAAGGTTATATGATTGAATATTTGTGCATCTGTAGACTTACATTATGGTCTCATTTATAAGATTATCAAAAGTACTACACTTTCAAAGGAACTAAGGCATTAGGAATTGCTCTAGGTGCTTACCCAAGCTAAGTAAGGATTTGATAAAATATAGTTATATTATTAATAAGTTTATTCCAAATGCTAAATATATTTGAAGAGTATGAGTTTATAACCTTGTCATTAAACTATGCTAGAAAAATAAAGAATTTTCATGGAACTCTAGGTTTGACACCTCACTAATATATTAGTTTAAAAAATGCTCATACAATAAATAAATAAATAAATAAATAAATAAATAAACTTAAACAATCTAATAGCTTAAAATCTGTAACTTATATAACCTAAAGATAGTCTAATATTTTTTATTGCCCATTCCATCATTATTTCCACTTCGATGAATTTGTAGCCCTCAATCTTTTTCCGTTTTCTCAAATTCATCCTTTGTCTCCCAAATTTATAATTCTTGAACTTGTTATCTCACTGGTTTCCTACTGTGTATTCTTATTTCTCCAATTCATTTTGCTCATTTCACTGTATTTGATTTTGATTTGTTATCATAAAAGACACTTCTTAAGTGCTAAAAATATTAGCACTTTTCTCTCCAATTAAAGCAAAACACTTGCTTCATTGCCAGTCATCTCAAGACAATGCGCCTGCCTAGGCAGTCTTAGTAATAGTGCCCACATAGAAAGTTTGTAAGGTGAACTCATGTCAACTCATTTAGTGCCTCAATAAGCGTTTGGCCAACTTCAACAATAGAGGTTTTAACATTCATTAAAGGTTAAAGTTGTTTATTTTTTCCATTGAAAAACCTGCATTGGGTTTGATGTTAGAAATAAAACATCTTGACTGATGGCAATAATTTTGATAATATTATTAAAGCATAAAGCATAATGCGATGCATAAGGTTTTATTTTATTTCTTCGCAATGTAAAGTGTAGAGCGAACTGATGCTTTTATTAACCAAAATGCTAATATGTTATGTAAAACTTTTAATGTATTAGTCCATTCATGAACAATTATGAAATATTGACTATTATTATATAACTTAAAAGTTGATATAAAATAGAAAAAAAAATGTGGTACATAGACCTAATTTTGGCAAATAATGAGGTGAACGTACAAATTCAAATTATGAACAATTTTTAACAATTTGTGCTATAATGAAAAACTTAAAAGTTGCAAAAACATTTGTATAATTCAAAGTAAAAGCTGAAATTTAAAGCATATTTAAATTAATGGTCATAAATTTTATAAAACAGCTAAATAAATTATGTAGCCATCATCGTTTCTTTTGTTCACATAATTCCTTTTTTTCTTAAGGTAGAATTTTTTTATCTTTAATTTTTTTTTCCTCCTCTTCCTCTTTTGCATAAATTATATTTTTTTCGGGCACAAGAGGAGCAAATATAGATCGAGATGAACTTGTTATCATTGTGGTTTAACTCACATTTTTTGCCTTACTAAATTTTACATATCACATTCGATCAATATCCCTTGAAGCTACTTCAATTTGTCTCCAAGTAAGATTTTGCGAAGTCTCGTTTCAGTTATCCGGGGAAGAGAAAACGAAGAGCCGGAAGATGAAATGAAGAGTCAAATAGAGGGGAGAGGAAACAAAGTTTGTCGGAAGCCAAGGAGGTGAAGTTCGCTCTATAAATTGTCAAAGTTGATTTACCTATTGTATCGAGCAGGTTATGGTAGTGATGTAGTGCTCGCATGCAGAAGAAAGGAAGCAGGAGGAAGGGAAGCTCTATGCGCTCAATTGTACCCTAGTCGGCCATTGTAGTAGAAGAGAGGAAGAAAGGAGAAGAGC
>NW_018164851.1:175374-181156 GCF_001263595.1 Phalaenopsis equestris
CAGAGCAGAAGGGGGGCTGAGGTGAGTGTCGAGCCGCGATCGAAGGAGTCGAAGAGGAAGATGTTGTAGCTCTGCAGAGGAGCTCTCGTGCTATCCATATCTCACCCGCAGAAGGAAAAAGAAGAGCCGACTATCGCATACAAAGAAGAAGGGCTAGCGTGCAGGGAAATGGTTTTCTGACCAAGATTAAGGGTAAATTATTTAATTAAGTTATTAATTAAATATTACATATATTATATTTATAAGTTCATTATTTAAATGATAAATATAAAAACATTTGCTTCAGGCATTAAAGAAAGGTTAAGGTTTTTATTTTAAATGTATTTTTGTATAAGTTAATAATATTTAATATTATTTTTTATTGCAATAATCAACTTAAAGTTTTAAGTATTGAAATCTTAATTAAATTAGTGCAATGCAATAATAATTGATAATTAAATCAAAACATAATTAAGTAAAGTGATAAGTGAATATTTTATATTTTATAGGTCATAAATTAGTAGAAGTAATACAAGTTAAAAGCAAGCAAATCGACTATCATCAATGTGAGTATTTGTACTTTTAATTATAGTAATAATTTGTTTTTCTCAATAATTTTACATTAGTAGTGAATGATACTCACACAAATTTTATTTTGATAGGTATATTTCTTTATTTATTGGTCACATTATTATGAATGTTATATGTTTGTAGCTGCTTACTATCATATATTGGATGTATATATATATATATATATATGTAAATGTTATATATGAGCACAAAAGACACATGAATGATATGTCTACATTGATTGCTTGTATGAGCATGATTGATAATGATTAAGTCCCCCCTTTATGTTATCAGAAGGAAAACGCTAAGGCACACACATGCACATAAATGGAAAAGAATACTGATATTGAAGTATCTTAATTGATAGAAATTTTAGACAGTGTTCTGTGACGGTTGTACATATGATATGATATAAATATACTATTGATATAGTAAGATTTATTGAATAACATCATATTCATCAAACATTTATATTGATATATTAAAATATTAATTGATATGCATATTATTTTTATTTTTTTTGTAATACTGTAATTTAGAAGTGTGAGTGTTCACTAACTTTGCTTACTGTTGTTTTAAACTAACTTTTTCAGGCAAAATTTATTTATTAAAAGATGAGTAATAGAAGAGAAAATATTTATAGAAGATGCAAGCAACATGTAAATGAGGTAAATTTAATTATACTATTTCAATTTAATTTGATTAGTGGCTCTTTCGTTTATTAATAGCTAGTTATAGAAATAAAATAGAGAAATCTTAATTCTCACCGTTCGACCGTTTGTACCCGTTTTGGTTAATTTAAAGTCCTAGGCCGGACGTGACAAAACATTCAATCACACTTTCAAGTAATAATAAAAAATAGGTAACAGAAAAAGAAGAATTATAGAGAACTCGTAGAAAATTATGCCTAACTTTTGTGTAAGGAGATTATCTCTTTTGAAAATAAACCTCATATTGCAAGGAAAAGATTGACTTAAACATTTTAATAAGTTTTTTTTATGGTATTTGATTTCCACCTTATAGCCCATATTTGTAAGCCTAATTTGTTCTCTCTTTCTGCCTAATCAGGCATGGGCGCTTAGGCGCCCAGTTCTGGCATAGCCTCCTTAGCTCCAAGTTTCCTCTGCTTTGCTTTTTGCTCCATTTCTTCTCCACTTTGCTCCACTTCTGATAGATGTTATACCTGCATGAAAAAATTAATAATATATTTCTTTAAAGGGCAATTTCATCCATAAAAATGTGCAAAATATACAGGAATTTAAGCATTCTTTTCTGCAAATCATTTTTCCTCCGAGCATGTGTTGACCTCATTTTTGGTGAGGTCTAGTCCTCCTCTTAGGGTTTAGGATCTAGCTTTAGGAGTCTCCCTTTGACTATCTTAGAACCTTAGAAATGGGACTCGCCTCATTTTAGAAGTTTGACCCATTCAACCCACTTCTGTCCCCTTTTGGAGTTTCGCGTGTGTGGTATCGACTTCTAGCACTTAGAAGGGTGAAACCGACATGAGGAAACCCAAAAGGAATTCCTATATGACCTTTATGAGCCTTAGGGTGACATTCTGCACAATTCGCACTCTCGCGCGCACAAACTTCGCAATTCGGAGAGTCGACACGTCCGATCGCCGCAATTCACATCGCTTGCACTATTATTTGTTGAAGGCTCAAATAAACTTTTTGAAACGATCGATTGCGGGTCGAAATTTTGTGAAATTTGAAATTTGACGGGTATTTGACGTTTTTTTGACCCGAGTGTCGACAACGTCGTCCTAGCGACCCCGGATGACAAAACGAACTGCACCGGCAAGGTCGAAACGTCGATTTTGCCTAGGGAGGACACCCATTTTGTTACGTCGCCGCGCGTGAATAAATCGCATATTATTTAATATATATATATATATATATATATTAAATTTATATAAATCAAATTATTTCTTTTCCTCTTTAAGCCCTAAATCCCTAACTCACGCACTCGATCCCCAAATCGTTCGCACCCGAGCCCTAGCCCGTCCGCCTCTTCCTCCCGCGTCCGCCTCTTCAATTGGACCTACAAGTGCTCGCGTCCGCCTCTTCCTCTCGGGTCCGCCTCTTCCTCCCGCATTCGCCTCGGCCGAAGCTCTTCGTCGCTGGAAATAGACCCGAGGTCCCCTCCTCGTACACCTGTCATCACGCGCTCTGTCTTCACCTACTCCAGTCGCACTCCGGCTTTCCCCTCCCACGCCTCTGCGATTCTCGTCGCCTTCTCCCACGCGAGCTGCTCTGCGACAAAGCTACGCCGCTGTCGTCATCTTCCCCCCGCACGACTCTTGTCGCTTCTCTCAGCTCGGCTCACCGCCCAGGTGAGTGCGGGAAACACGTCTCCTCTTCCCTGGCTATATAAACCCCATTTTGGGGAGTTCCAGGGGCTGGCCGAATTTTACCGTGTGTGGGGGGAGGTACTGCCTTTTTTTTTCCTCTTCATTCTGTGTGTGTCTTTATGGCATTGTGAAGGCCTTGCCTTCTCTTGGGTAAAACTTGAAGGAGGAGGAGGGCCGAAATTCTGGAGAGAGGAGGTGCTGCCAAAATTTCCTCTAATCTCCTTGTTGGATTCCTGAGTGCTTGAGGCTTTTTGGAAGTTCTGTGGGTGAGGTTTGGTTGAAGCTTTGATAGAAAGAGGCACTGCAGAAGAGGCGCTGCAGAAATTTTCTCCAGGCTTATACTTGCATTTTTTGGGCATTTAGAGTAAGAGTTCCTGCTTTCTTTACTCTATTTTGGAATTTATTACAAATCTTGGAGGAAGCTGGTATTAAAGGCTCATATACATAGCATCTTTTGAGCGATCCTGTTTGTCTTGCTTTCTCATTATCAAACCAAAGTTGGGTGTTGCCTCATCTATATTATGATTCACAGATTTTTTTTCTTTGGCAGAACCATCACCCTTATGTGTTGTTGATTATTATGGCATTTAGAAGAGCTTGCTGTTATACCTTACTTTGGTGGGGCATCCGCGCATTTGCTATAACGTTCCTATGTATTCATACATTTATATATGGTTTACTGTGTGAATCTTTGGAGTCATTGTGGAATTTATAGTTACCCCAGGTTTGAATTTGATAAGTAAGGCTCCTCTTGGAAATGTTAAACATCAATGTCTTAATTGATTAGACAACTATACTTTGGTTTGAATTTATGAAACATGAGAAGAAGCGTTTGTTGTGATATGCATGAGCCGATTTCTGTAGTCTTCTTATATGCTCACATTATAAAAGTTTATAAATGGCATATTTAGAAATACGAAACTTTTATTTATAAGTGCGTATACAAATTCTTTAAATTCTTACTTGGGAGGGTACATCTGATTATCTTGCTCTAACATGGGTGGAATTCTGATTTTATAATTAATGCTTTGCAAGGAAATAATCAGGAATGAAAGTTATTAAGAAATGAAACTTCAATCATGCTTGGATTCAAAACAGTTTGTACTTCATGGTTGAATTTTCCGTGGCCTTCAGAACTTGACCTGGGGAGAAACTGAGTGCGGATACACGTAATTTCAAATTTCTTGTGACTTGGTTAAACAATGATAGGATTTGTTTGGGACTGAATTTTATGGAATTGATTTTTTGGGACGGATTTACATACACACCACCTAATTCTTATATGTTTACATTGATGCCACCTAAAATATTCGCACCATATAAAATAGTGCTATAGTTTAATTTTAGAGGATCTGCATGCATTACCACCAACTTCATGTATATTTACATATTTGACACCTAAACATTGATCTTCCGAAGTTTTGCATATACCATAAAATCCTTTTATATTTTTTTACACAACTAACACCCAAATTTCAATTCTTGCATATGCGCTATCTTAATTACACATTGCAACTGTGTTATTTCTTTTGGACTATCAAAAAATTTTTGGGTGGTATATATGTACGTGCTACATATGTAAATGCTTAAGAATTGCATGGTTCGTATGTAAATTTCTCTTTTCTCGTAGGCAGGATTTTGTCACTTATTCTTGTGGTGGGCAATAAGGTAGAAACATTCGTTCTAAGCTTTTAATGTGGCTGCAGTTTCTAACATGTTTTAATTATATTTTTGGGCTGCGGTCTTGGCCTCGTAGTAGTTTGGTTTTGGATCCTGTTTTGGTGGCTCGGTTCTGCTCCATGTAGCTGCCCTCTCATGTTTGAAGCATAAGTTGAATGAAAATTTTGGTTTTAAACCTTTTTGGGGTTTGCTTTGGGGGCTTGATTTTGCTTCCTGTTGCCGCCCACTCATTTTTGTAACATAAGTTGAATGAAAATTTTGGTTTTAAGCCTTTTTGGAGCTTGATATGGTAGTTCGGTTCCACTCATTGTCATTGCTTCCCTATTTGAGATACATGTTGAGCATGAAGTTTAATCTCTCGGAGGCTTTTGGAGCCTGTTTTTGGGGGTTTTGATGTTATCCCTCGTGTTGCCCCTCTATTCGAAGCTTATTCATGAAATTTCATTTAATTTGGGGGTTTTGGAGATTTACATACATACCACCCAATTTTTATTTGTTTACATTTCTAACACCTCAATCCTCATGATATATGTAAGAAACAAAATAATGGTTGTCTATATCAGACATCCTAGAAAGGATTTGGATAGTATCAATGCAAAACAGAAGAGTTTAGGTGCTAGATAAGGAAATATAGAAGGGTTGAGTGGCATCTTTTTCTTATGATATAAAAGATTTGGGTAGGTTGCTCCCCTTACCCGTGAACGTGTTTTGGTTGTTTCCCTTGCTGCCCCGGCCGTGAGCATTTATTTGATTCTGTGGGAAGATTTTTACGCTTATTTGATATGTGAGGTTATGGATTAATTCGAAAGTTGGAAGATTTTGATATCAAATTTGGGATCTGGGGAAGATTTGCAAGCTTTATTCGAGAGAGCATTTGGTTGATTTGATTAATCCTACGTTTTTGGGGTTTGGAAAATCAGCGCAAAGGGATATTTTATGTTTGTTAGGAAAGACCTCGGGCCCTACTTTTCCAGGTATTTTCGATAGGAGTTTTTGAGAACTGATCTAAACTTAGATGGATCAGTGTCTTCTCTCTCTCACCCCATTTTTGTTCCTTTTTTTTTTTCTTGCTTCTTGGTTCGGGTTTTTCGATGCTTATGCCCGATGCATAAGTGTCCACGTATAGCCTTTTGCTATACATGAAACCATCAAGCAAGGTCGCAAGTAGTCGTTTTGGGGCGTACGGTGTTGATGATAAAG
>NW_018164851.1:181545-182025 GCF_001263595.1 Phalaenopsis equestris
GACACCCTTCTAGACGAGTGGCGGGTTCTATACATTCGGGTGACCGAGTAGCCTTCGTGGACCCTCGAGGATAAATATACAGCTGAGCCTAGTCCCACACGAGTGATTGTGGTCCCCCTCACTTGAATTTTTTTTTTGTTTTATTTGAAGTTTTCGGACAGGGCACTCGTGTTACTTTTCCTTTCTTTCGGGATTTCTCTGGGATTTTTTAGGATTTCCTTTTTCTTGAGTCTTTTCTCGTTGATTTTCTCGAGTTTTTCCGCTTTTCTTCGGATTTCTTGGTTAACGTTTTCCTCCGGACTTTGTTTTTTTTCTGAGATGCATTTATGCTTGCTATACTTAAGGAGTTTTTGAGAACTGATCTAATCTTAGATGGATCAGTGTCTCCTCTCTCTCACCCCATTTTTGTTCCTTTTTTTTTCTTGCTTCTTGGTTCGGGTTTTTCGATGCTTATGCCCGATGCATAAGTGTCCACGTATA
>NW_018164851.1:182830-193279 GCF_001263595.1 Phalaenopsis equestris
AAGGAACAGCGGATCTCACGGGCGTACAGGTTTGCTTTACATTTTACAACAATTAATTTTCTTGTTTCTACCTGCTACTGCTCTTCTTATACAGCATGTTATATCATTTTTGTTCCTACCTGCTACCGTACCGTACATCATGTTATATTATTCATGTTTCTACTTGCTACTGTTCTTTTCGTATAGCATGTTATATTGTTTTTGTTTCTACCTGTTACTGTTCCATGTGCATTCTATTGTTTAAGTCTGTATTGCACACTTTATATTATATAACTTCATAGGATGTTTAGAGGACTACAACCATAGGGCTGTTTGATTTAACACTATAACTGAACACTCTAGAAAACTTAAACTCGTCACGTCGAGGAGCTTGGAGCTAGCGCAGTGGGCAGCAGGACCATCTTTAACAGCATAATCTGTCTTCCCCAGCGAAACCATTCATTTCCTAGAAATTAAATAACAATCCATAGGATTTCGAGGTTGTTTGCCTAGCGCAAAATAAATCCTCCACAGGACCATCTTCAACAGCATAATCTGTCTTCCCAGCGAAACCATTCATTTCCTAGAAATTAAATAACAATCCATAGGATTTCGAGGTTGTTTGTCTAGCGCAAAATAAATCCTCCACATTTTCCTTAGGCATTCGTATAGCTCTGCTGTACGATTTAAGCCCTAACTCGTTCTAGGTTTCGAGGTTGTCGTCCGATATGACGTAAACCCTCATATCTTCCAGGCGATTTGTGTGGCAATGCCACGCAAATATAAGCTCTAATTAAATAAAATTGACAGGATGAAACACTTTAATAATTTCTTCTCTTTCGTTGAAAAGTTCTATCCTTTTGATCTCTTTGAAGATAATATTCCCTGATTTTTATCGAGAGTTTTCTTAGGTGACTTCGGTCATTTAAGATGTAATTAACTATAGAGGTTTGCCCTTATAGGAAGCTTTTCCGAATCCAACATAAAATAAACCCTATTTAATTCTTTGTATTAAATAGGGGAACTTGTCGGCAAATAAAACGGTTTCGCAGACCAAACGGATGTCATATATATCTTAGTTTATTTGATCGAGTCTCATCCTCAAGTCTTGTGTTTATTCCTTGGGATAGATACAAGATTTGAGGTAGAGCGCTTTTTCATTTAAACTGCGAAAAATATGAGATCAATTTGATTTCATATTTTTCTAAAATTATATATATATATATGTAAATTAAAACGTCCTTCCGAAGCGGGCGACGGGATTTCACTTCCAGCGATCGACAGCTTCTTACGAGCAACCCACAAACTTTAACCAACTAAACTTTTTAGCCGCCGACAGCATGCTGTTAGGTTATTCTGATCAAGTCAGGTGCCTGATGCTGGTTCATGCTTTGAATTCGATCAAAAGATATTTGTCTTTTCGCTAAGCCTGACATATATTACTACCACTGATTGCTTTTGAGATTTGGGCGTCTCATTGTTAAATTAGGATGAAGGCTTTCAAAGGGATGGGTTGAGAAAGGGCGCCAATGGAGTTAGTACTGTATGCAAAATCGCAGTTTAAGGTTCTGTTGGAATTATTTGAACTTATATTTGGGAATGGTGCGGCTTGAACATGATTTTCCATGGATCGCGGTATGAACTTCTCTCCTTTTATAACTCAGAACCTCATGGATGCCACTTGCAGTTAGTTGTAAATATTCGTACTGGTTGCTGGATAGACTGTTGTTTTAGAGGGTGATTGAATCATAGGGTGTTGGAGGGTGAATCGTGTTATAAGTGAGATTCTTCCTCACGTTTCACAGCTGTTCCTAGTACACATTTGCATTAAAGATGATGGAATTGACAGTGCATGATTTGCATAAATAGATAACTTATATTATGTAACGCAGCAGTGCTGCATGGGCACATATTTGTTTAACAATTTTAATTGCTGGAAGAAACATGAATTTTAAATATATTGAAGTACTTTTCAGCACGAATAAAATCATTTTGCATATAGGCATTTACGTAAATATATATCTATATTCTATTTGTTGAGGCATAGAATTAGATGGTCTAATAACGCTGCTGATTGCTTTGATAATCAAATCTTTATATCGGTAGATTGATTTCAAAGTTGAAAATTCTATTGTATTCATATAGAAGATCATTAGTTTGATGATTCTTTGTTCGGGGAGAACTGAGCTTTAGCACCTATTAAAGGCTTCCGCTCATTTTCTTGGCTCTTGATCAAGCAACTGTTAATGAAAAACCAAAGCTTAGGTCTAATTTTTGAATCTCAAGCTTTTGGACAGCAGCACCTTCTTTTACAGTTTTTGCTTGACCTAGACCAAAGCAGAAAAAGCTTATAGGGACTGATAGATTAAATCAGAATGTTTAAAGAACTTAGATATGTGAAGCAGAAAACAGTGGCTGAGTATATATTTTACTATTGAATAACTATATGTTTTACCTCATAAATTACTCAAATAAGGAGTAAAATTCAAATGCTGGACTTAAATTCGTGCTTAGTGATTTCTTGACGAATTTGAAGCTTATGCTTGTTTGTTGATTGGTAGTCATTTCTTCGTCAACAACCACTTAATACTGTAGATCAGGCAGAAGAGGAATATAGAAAGGCCTTGATGTTTAAAAGCTCAGTTTTATTTTACTGAGGACCATGTGGGTGCTACAGTGGCAAAGCAAAATGTGGTGAGAATAGGAATCATTGGAGAAGACTGGACCTATCATGCTTGGCCATTATTTGGGAAGCCTATGTACTTATCCGCAGGTTTTAAGGGTGGAAAATAATCTCAACCCTTCAAAACTTATTTGCACCTGAATACATCAACCATAAGTAGTAACTCTTGTGGATTCTTCCCATTATATTCCGAGTCATATTGGCCTTTTCTATTTTAGTATTCTATTACCTAAGAATTTGTTGGTGTCAAGTCCAGACAGTGTCATCGTGCTTGATATATTGCCTAATATATTGACCTGTGCACTCTCTGTTATTGCTTTATTTGGTTTGAAAATTGGACTCACATGCTACTTAATAATCTTTTAATGCACTTCATTCATCTCTTAACTTTGCTGAGCTTGTTACTTTGTTAATTGGTACTTGTTGGAATTCTCCAAAATAATGTTGGAACATGATACAAGCATTCGATTCTCATGAACTGCATTAAATATCTGCTTCACATTAGTGCTTATGTTTAATAATTTCTCTCTGCTTCTTGTCCATTTTCAATAGGTGCGAACTTTTCAATATGAATATTGACCAATATGTAAAGACACTGATTTAGCAACCGGAGGTATGCTGAACTAATGTTTTTACTATTGCACAGAAATTTATGCGCTCACATATTCCCACTAATTCATGCAAATAAGGTCTTCAAATTTCTCTCTTTTATTAAGATTCGTTTAATTTGATTAGTATTTTTTTGGTCCTATCTCAAGATTGGCATACATTTATTCTACTGGGAGCTTTCTTTTGATATATTGTGTTTCTTTTATTGGATTCAAGTTCTTTGTATGATGGTCGAGGAAGAATGAACTTCCTGTGGAAGGGGAAAATGATTTTAAAAAAATGGTGACTTTGAAGATCTATTTTTCCAAACACAAAAAATGCCAATTATTTTTTTTCCCTTCAAGATAGGAAGTTCAATTTATGTTGCCATAAAAGGATGGAATACTTGCCACTTTCCTGCCCATTTATAGAAAGTAGTAGTTCAAATCAGGGATTCCACATTATGAAGTTTGGCATGCAACTATCTTTTGAACAAGGCGGCAACACTCTTTATGGAAAGTAGTAGTTCAAATCAGGGATTCCACATTTCCTGCCCATTTATGGAAAGTAGTAGTTCAACTATCTTTTGAACAAGGCGGCAACACTCTTTATGTATTTGAAGTTTGGTTTAATTTATAGTTTGGTCCCTATTCTTTAAAAGTAAATAGATTATATAACTTCTGAGAGTTTCATCTGCAAAAAGTTATTTTGAATTGTTCTGTAAACTTCTGCTGGAAGATGAACGATATGTTTGGTGCAGCCATTATTTTTTAAAAATTTTATTGTGAAAATAATTTTTTTGAATGTTATTAAGAATATTATAATTTTTCTTTTCTTGAAAATATTGACCAATTACTTTTCTACAGCTATAATAAATTTCTACCATAAAAACTTTTAGAAAGCCGTAAGAAAATAATAGCCAAACAGATGTCTGATAATGTTCTTTAAAGCAAAGTTGTAAACAAGTTGAAGTTGATTTGATGCATTGAAGCAGAGCATTTTATTTATAGCTTTCATGTCTAAAAAAAACTATGTATAAGCGGTCTTTTTATAAGCATATATATATATATATATACTGTGAAAAGCTGCAGTCGCATTGCATTTTCTTCCTCTTACATGCTGACATGCTGTCATTGGTATTCCTTGACCAGGGCGGAAACCTCACTATTGGAAGATTTAACATCAGTTTCTTCGCTTGCTCTTTATATTTGTGCATTATTTCTTCTTTTTGATAGACTGAAAACTTCAGGTTGCAGTTGATTGAAGAACTTCAATTTTGACTTTTCTGACAAGATCAATGCTCTACTTTCTGCACCAGGAAAAAAAAATCACCAGATGTAAAATCTAACATGTCCGGGTTGCTTAAAATTCATGTATATTTGGGCAGAATCCATGAAATCATGATATCATTATTACGAAAAATTATTTCATACATACATTGCATATATACACCGCATGCGGTGCCCGATCTCTATCGTCGATAACCGCAAATATGTATTTCAGTGGGCTCCACTTTTAACTTTTTTTTTTAAAATTTTGCTTGCGGTGATCGACGGTGGAGATTGGACACCGCATGCATCTCTTCATGCGGTGTCCGTATGAAATAATTTCTCCATTATTAAACTCGTAACAAATTCATATAGTATAATTTTATAATAAATTATTAATAGTATATGAATTTTAAATTTATATAATATTACCATTGGTTGTCTCCTACTTGTTGTTATTGGCGAACTTTGTTTACTTATCATATATGTACATGCACTTATAGAGTTGTTGTGCATGACATGTACTCATCATGATTGGATATTCTTAGCTTTAAAATTTTATGCTAGTCAAGATATAATATACTATCAAGAAAAGCCTTTTATCACAATATGGATTGTTCTGGCTATGCGCCTTGAATGGTCCTTATCATGAGATTAAGGCTTCGTTTGAGAAGATAGCCACGTTCTGTTCCGTTAAGCGAACACTAGTGTGTGTTATTATAGTATTATTTGAGGTTACACCGTAGTGTTATTGGTGTGTTATCGACGACGGTGTTATTCGGGTAAATTTGCGGGTGTTATTACGATGTTATTGTGGTATTATTGTCACTAGAAATACATAAATATCACTCAATTCTTATGTACTTACATATCTAACCCGTAAACATCAATTCTTTCATACACGCCATTGTTGGATGAAAAAGTCTTTTTTCAATTTTTAAAAGTTAAATTGATGATATGTGTTTGTGTGATATCAAATTTTTTGGTGGTATAAATGTAAAAATTAAAGTATAGGTGAACGAAAAATTTCTAACCTACGGTGTTATTGTGGTGTTTTTGCGGCATATTATTGTGGTATTATTATGATCTTATTGCAGTATTTTTATGATGTTATTTAAGGTGTATTGTGGTGGTTGCGATGGTATTCGATTGTTGTTTTATAAGTGTTATTATTATGTTATTGTTGTGATATTGTGGTATTATTGAGATATTATTGAGATTTTATTATTGTGTTATTTGAGTGATATTGAGGCTAGTTATCAAAAAATAAAAGAAAGGTTTGCATACATACCATTCAATTCTTATCTATTTACCATTCAATTCTTATCTATTTACGTATCTAACCCTAAACATCAATTTTTTTCATACACGGCATTGACCCCATGGATGAAGTAGTCTATTTTCAATTTTTAAAAATTAAAATGATGGCATTTCTTATCTGATATCAAAATTTTTGGTGGTATAAAAGTAAAAATTAAAATATAGTAGACTGTAAATACAAGAATTGGGTGGTATGTGTGTAAATGCCCAAAATGAAAATATACAGAAACCACCACAATACCACTTAAATAAAGCCAGGTCGGACCTGGTCATGCATTAAAATACATAGGTTTTTATTTTTTTTATTCAATGGAGCCTGTCGCATATAGGAGGCAAGATTTAATTGGAGTTCAGACACAGCTTTACGTCCTAACTTTGGATGTAATATTTTTTCGATGGCAAGAGGATCGAAAGGGTGCGACAAGACCAATGGGGGAGGTGGCTTTTATAGGCGAGGAGGGCTTATATGCTATTTATTATAAATAAATAATAATAATAATAATAATTAATGGAGCTCCTTTTAAAAATTTCACATGATGTAAGTGCTTAAATGATAGAAAAAATTTTTGGGACAAGAAATCCCGCAAAAAGTTTTAATGAGAAGATTTAAAATTATAGAAAATAACAAAATTATATGCATATATAAGATTATGTTGATAAAATGTTAATATTAATGCTATTTTGATGTGATATTTAATATAAAAATATTATGAATGAATATTAAGATCTAGATATTAAATATATAAGTTCATAAAAATTATGTGATATATTAATAAAGCTTTTTTTGTATCTAACATTGCTTCAAAATTAAGTCGACCTTATCTTTCTCCATGATGAATATATATATATATATATATATATATATTTAAAATATATATATTAGCATTGACAGAGAAATACAAACAAAAATTTAATTATCACAAACAATCATATTACATCTAATTGTTTCTTATGTCAAGTCAGAAAGTCAACCATCATTTTTTTTTCATTATTTTATTTTTCCATCATATAACATTTGGATAGGATATATGTGAATTTGGTGGTATTAGGATAGTATTATGATATTATTCTTTACAATACAAATCTGCATATGTTTGTGCTATATCAAGCCCATCTAAAAAAATATTATAGTGGAACCGCAGACTCCACAATAACTCAAAATAACCCTAAAATAATCCTGAAATAACTTTTATGGTTCCACTTCAATAACCCTGAAATAACACTGTATAAGTTATTTATGGGTTATTTCAGAGTTATTGAAGAGAAACTCATATATTTCACTTCAATAATCCCAAAATAATCCATAAATAACCTCCACGGTGGTAATTCAGGGTTATTCAAGTGGAATCGCAAAAAATATTTCGAAATTATTTTAGTGTTATTTCAGAATTATTGAACTGAAATATATAAGTTTCTCTTCAATAACCTTAAAACAATCACCACGGTTTCACTTTAATAACACAAAATAATATGCACGATAAAGCATATGTGGTGGTATATTATGGGAGTCTGCATGTAGAGATCTCCTCGAGCAGAAAGTTTCTAAGTTGAATGGAGAGGTATGATGGCAAGCTATAGAGAGAGAGAGAGAGAGAGAGAGAGAGAGAGAGAGAGAGAGAGAGAGAGAGAGAGAGAGAGAGAGAGAGAGAGAGAGAGAGAGAGAGAGAGAGAGAGAGAGAGAGAGAGAAGACAAGTAGGATTCACGTGCGTGCCGGAAACTCCCAAAGAGCTCGTGATGGCAGTCCCTTCATCTCCTACCATTATTGGACTTAACAGTACCTATTAGTATGTTTTCTGAGATCTCATTTTCAGAGCTGGTACTAATTCTGAAAGCTTATTTGCCTTTTTATTTTTTACTTAGTCTATGTTTAAGCGAAGGTGGGAGAGAGGAGAGTCACGGGCGGCAGTAAGTTCAGTCCGTCCTTGTGCAGACTGCTTATATATATATATATATATGTATAGTTTATCTTTCCTTGTGCAGCTTTTGGACGATGATGAATACTGAGATATGTAACATGGAGGCAATAATGTGATGGTTTTGTGCTAGAAGGAGGGACATTGGATCATATAATAACGTTATAATTGTTAAGTAGATTAAGATTAGTTATTTATGGAGAAATTGATATGAAATTTGCATTCCTATCACATACTTCTTGTGTGTTGACATGTCTCATAACTACCTTTATATTTACATTAAGTGGCACTTTAGTGTTTTAAAATCTATTCATGAAAATTGATTATTTAATATGTGTTATTAAGATTTTGAGTATTGTGTGTGAATATGAATGTTTGGATGTGACATCGGTAAATACATAAGAATTGTATGGTATGCATGTAAATGGGTTTTAAAAATAGGGAAAGTTGCGTACAAATCACCTAATTCTTATGGATTTAGTTGTCTCACACGTAAACTTTCATTTTTATACACATAAGCATTTTATTTATGGATGAAAAGATGAATTTGACTATTAAAGTATGATAACGAGTGTTACTTTTCATATGATATTTGTAATTATGAAAGTTGAAGTGTGAAGTTTTGGGTGTTTTGTATGTGGAAGCCCCAAAAAGATAAAATGACAGCACGTCGTCAGTACATAAAATACTTGGTGATTTTTATTATACTTCATTTGTTTCAAGTGAAACGATTATTTTTCTTTTGAGGTTGAATATCTCACCCAAGGAAAAATTATTAATTTGCGTACATGTACGAGGGCTTTTAAGCTTGGTATGAAAAGAGAACACACTTCAAGTTAGGTTAAACTCTTATTGCAAAGAGCCTTTTATGAAATATTAGGATAGGACAGTTAAGCTAACATTTTCTCTAAAGATGAGTAATGCTCTCCCATCAACTGTCGTAGAAATTGGTGTCAAATTCTATCATATCTAAAACTCCTTTGAATTTTTCTTGTCAACCTAACAGTTGAAATGAGCTATTTTTACTGCAAACATCATCGTGAATTTTGATATTCAGTATAATTTTACAGCACACAAACATTGATATGTAAGAGACATTTGATTTTTTACTTGGAAAAACTCTAGAAAGAAGTCGAGGGGGCTGACACAGCCAAAGTAATCCACTAAAAATTAAAAGCGTAGAAGTTCATTCTTCTCCTGAATTAGGGAAGATGTGGCTACGAAAACTTATGGCCATAACTAATTTATAATTGTAGTCTGGCTACAATAATTATATTTGGCTCCATGAAACATAGTTTGTGGCTACAATTGTAGTGATTAGCTACAAAATTCATAATTGGTGGCTATAACATCCAAGTTGGTTGCAAGAAGTATTGATGATGGTCGAAGACGAGCTTTAGATGTTGGCGGCAAACTTTTGTAATTGGTCGTGGTCTCGAGTGACCGATGATAACTGTCGAGACTTCAAGGATAGTTTTAGTACTTGGCCACTCTTTTCTCCTCCTTCCCATTTAAGTAAAGAATGCGGACCTATTTATAATTTTTGTGTAAGCAATCCAGTAAATAGTATGAATCTCAAAACATTATCAGACCGTCCACATTGATTTTCTTGATCACTGGTAGTTTTTTAACATTTACATGTCCTAATGATCTCGAAATTAGATGATTTTGTGCATGTTAGATTCCTCTCATTAAGTCGCTCTATTTTACTAGAAGCATGTCAAATTTGGAGATTATTTAGCCTTCCAATTCTTGCACTAAAATTTTTTTGCAATATATCAATTGTTAGATCTATTTTTTTTAGACTTGGATGAGATCTCTTTTGACATCATTGTGTTCATCTTATCGAGTTGCGATTATAAACTTGTTAAAATTTGGCTTGAATGATCGTGAATATGAATTTGGAATCTTTATCATTCAACATGCATCAAGATTCATGACTGATGATAAAAAATTATTGATGACACATCAAGTGTGAACCTTATAATTTTATGTCTTTTTATCCTTTCTTAAAAGTACTTCATTAAAACTTATTGTCTTCAAAAGTGACTCATTGAGATCGTAGAAGGTTAAAAGATATCAACTAAAAGTTATATTGATCTATGAAAAATAATGAAAGAAATATTACATAAGCACTACTAATTTTTTTTTATTAATCAATAAAAAAAATTAAGATTCATTTATTATGTGGGATTTAGGTTTCTTATATAGGTATGCCATTTTTATTATAATATCTCAAGATAGATGAGAGCACTCATAATTAAGAATTAGTGCCAATACATAGGGAAAATGTAATGGAGATAAACATAAATGATTATAAAAATCTAGGAATATCTAACTATGATATGTTCTATAATTAAGTTAGATTAAAACTTGATCCAAAAAATTGTTTAGAATTTAATCATCCATCAGGGTAATCAAAAAAATGAATTAACATACCAAGAAAGACTAAGATCTTAGGGAAACCGAATATCATAACTAAGGATCTAGAGAAAACAGGCTAACACAATCAAGCAACAAAGATTATTTCATCATCCAAGATGATGTTGAACCTAGTCTACCAAGTTAGTTAAAACAGTCGACCTAACCTAGTCTAATTTTTAACATTATTCATATAATTTAATGCCATTATAATTATAGCATTTCATTGCATTAAGATATCATTAATTTGCATCCTTATATAGTAATTTATTTTCA
>NW_018164851.1:193379-194902 GCF_001263595.1 Phalaenopsis equestris
CCTCACGACTCGTATGTTTTGAAGCCTGCTCTTCTCGTTTATGGTCCCATTCAATTCTTCCTTTGTTTTGTATCTATGAGGAGCCGTGCTCAATGGCTACTCAGGCGTACGTGCTTGTTCTCGGGTCATGCTTCTACAAGTCGAGGCAGTGAAGGCTCACAGCTCGCATGCACCCCGTCTCTGCCAGACGAATGCTCCAGGCTTATTGCAAAATGAGAAATCGGAATATTGGTCGGTCATTCTCTCTCCCATTACTCTGTCTTCTATTTTTCTGACGCAGAAGAACCATCAGAAGTGTTGCAATGGCGTCGCGCATGTATAGAGCTTAGTACTTTAGTGTAATAGGCTTAGGGATACCTCCATAGAATTTCACTGTCATATTTGATATTGAGAGTTCCAAACTGTGAGTTACTTCATCTAAATGCTACTTCTTACAAAATTTTGGCAATGATTTTCATGATTATTTTCTTTTTCCTTTATCACTATCCGTACTCACCATTAATTTATGAATTGCGATTATATAATTTAGTTGGGCATCTGAATTTTTGAACAGTTTCGAAGTGAAATTTAGCATCAGAAGTATCAAAGTTTTCGCTCTTACAGTTTTGTTTTCAACAGTTTTACCAAACAAGGTCAGCTTGGCCATTTTACCAGAAATAGCTGCCCCAAAGTTATTTTCACACAGCTGCACCAAACAAACAGCCAGTTTTCTCGCAGCAGCTTCCTTCCCTGCAGCAGCTTTCTGGGGCAGCGCATCTCCAGCTGAAAAGCTGAGAATTTGCAGCTGCGCCAAAGTGAGCCTTAGTCAAATTGATCTGTTTGATTGAAATAAATACACATTGTTGACAAAAACTTTATTAAAGAAAAACGTTAATGCAAAATTTATTGCTTATTAATTAACTTAAATGGAATAAGTTTAATTTACGTTAAAAATTTGGAGCATATTAGGATTGGTTTAAGTTCAAATTAGTAGTTGATAAAGCATAATATATAATTAAAAACAATGCATTTTCTAGAGAAATTTGATTAAAAAGAATTAAATATATTTTTCTTATATATATTTTACATATGTAACCATAATTTTTTGTATATTTTTTTTTAATTTCTAAAGTAATAACAATAATGACATTTTTTATGTGATATAAAAAATTTCAAGGTGATAAATGTAAATTAAAATTTAAAATATTATAAATTTAAATACACTATAAATATTTGCTATTGATTTGAGGTGAATTTCCTTTTCATGTATGATGCAAAAGGACACCATTTGACTTGATCAAAAGCATGCTTTATGGCTTTCAGTGTTACGTAAGAAATTCAACTGCTTTGAATTCAACCATTTGAGAAGGACAAATGTTAATCAAACAAAGGTCATAATTAAGCAAAATAGATTATATTTAAATTTATAACAATTAGCTTAAACTTATATGTTCTAACTACTTTATATTCCTATACTTATATAGACTAAGTTATAGATTTCATATATCTAATTGACAATCTCAATTGCTAATGTGAGGCCTCAT
>NW_018164851.1:195002-195970 GCF_001263595.1 Phalaenopsis equestris
ATATATCTTTCAAGTTTTGCACAATCAAAATTACCAAAGTTTCTTATTTTCACTATCAAACCTATCTAATTTCTTAGATTTTCAGAAACAAATGCATTAAAACTTTCAAGTTTTTACCAGCGATCACATGAAAACTTGAAGGTTTTTAGGAACGATTATCAAAAAACCTCGATAAATTTAATTTGTTTTTTAAACAAAAGTTTCTATTTCTCATAAATGAAAGCCACAAAATCATCATTTTTTTCCAAAATAAAGCCTCTCTTGAACAAAAAATTATTACGTCCGGACTCCAGACATGGAGATACGTCCGCGGTCTAATGAATCACCTCCACGTGGAGGTGACAGAAAAAAAAAATCTCGTTTTCTTGAGATCCGGCTCGATAACATGGGAATATTCCTCATGTGTTATTCTGCGTTATTCACGTGTTATTGTGGTGGGATTGATGTGTTATTGCGTTATTATAAGACAGGGAGTATTCCCAAAATAAAATAATACATGACAACACCACAATAACACATGAATAACGCAGAATACATGGGGGAATATTTCCTTGTGCTAAAACAAATTTTTTTATTTATTTTTCTGTTACCACCACATTGCGTGATTTCATTAGTCTCCGCACGAATAAATTCCCATATTTTTACAAAACAAGCTATAGCAATTTCATGTTTTTCCGAAGTAACATTTTGAAAATTTCTTGATTGTACGAAACCGAGCTTGCTACAAACATTTCAGATTTTTCAAAACAAAAGTTTCCTGGTTTCCCGATTTCATAAATAGAAGCCAAATTTTAGATTTTGGACGTGTAAAACGCTCAAAGACTTTCATATTTTCACAAGCAATTACACAAAAACTTTCAGATTTTGCACGATCAAAACCCTTTGTTGAAGGAAAAATTATTGCATACGGATACAACATACAGAGATGCATGCGGTGTCCGATCTACGCCGTAGATCACGGTGATCTA
>NW_018164851.1:196070-203161 GCF_001263595.1 Phalaenopsis equestris
ATATGTTTGTGCTATATCAAGCCCATCTAAAAAAATATTATAGTGGAACCGCAGACTCCACAATAACCCCAAAATAACCCTAAAATAATCCCGAAATAACTTTTATGGTTCCACTTCAATACCCCTGACATAACACCGCATAAGTTATTTATGGGTTATTTCAGAGTTATTGACGAGAAACTCATATATTTCACTTCAACAATCCCAAAATAATCCAGAAATAACCTCCACGGTGCTATTTCAGGGTTATTCAAGTGAAATTGCAAAAATTATATCGAAATTATTTCAAGGTTATTTCAGAATTATTGAAGTGAAATATATAAGTTTCTCTTCAATAACCTTAAACTAATCAGCACGGTTTCACTTTAATAACACAAAAATAATATGCACGATGAAACATATGTGGTGGTATATTATGGGAGTTTGCATGTAGAGATCTCCTCGAGCAAAAAATTTCTCAGTTGAATGGAGAGGTATGATGGCAAGCTAGAGAGAGAGAGAGAGAGAGAGAAGACAAGTAGGATTCACGTGCGTGCCGGAAACTCCCAAAGAGCTCGTGATGGCAGTCCCTTCATCTCCTACCATTATTGGACTTAACAGTACCTATTAGTATGTTTTCTGAGATCTCATTTTCAGAGCTGGTACTAATTCTGAAAGCTTCTTTGCCTTTTTATTTTTTACTTAGTCTTTATGTTTAAGCGAAGGTGGGAGAGAGGAGAGTCACGGGCGGCAGTAAGTTCAGTCCGTGACTCCTTGTGCAGACTGCTTATATATATATATATGTATAGTTTATCTTTCCTTGTGCAGCTTTTGGACGATGATGAATACTGAGATATGTAACATGGAGGCAATAATGTGATGGTTTTGTGCTAGAAGGAGGGACATTGGATCATATAATAACGTTATAATTGTTAAGTAGATTAAGATTAGTTATTTATGGAGAAATTGATATGAAATTTGCATTCCTATCACATACTTCTTGTGTGTTGACATGTCTCATAACTACCTTTATATTTACATTAAGTGGCACTTTAGTGTTTTAAAATCTATTCATGAAAATTGATTATTTAATATGTGTTATTAAGATTTTGAGTATTGTGTGTGAATATGAATGTTTGGATGTGACATCGGTAAATACATAAGAATTGTATGGTAAGCATGTAAATGGGTTTTAAAAATAGGGAAAGTTAGGTACATATCACCTAATTCTTATGGATTTAGCTGTCTCACACCTAAACTTTCATTTTTATACACATAAGCATTTTATTTATGGATGAAAAGATGAATTTGACTATTAAAGTATGATAACGAGTGTTACTTTTCATATGATATTTGTAATTATGAAAGTTGAAGTGTGAAGTTTTGGGTGTTTTGTATGTCAAAGCCCCAAAAAAATAAAATGACAGCACGTCACCAGTACATAAAATATTTGGTGATTTTTATTATACTTCATTTGTTCCAAGTGAAACGATTATTTTTCTTTTGAGGTTGAATATCTCACCCAAGGAAAAATTATTAATTTGCGTACATGTACGAGGGCTTTTAAGCTTGGTATGAAAAGAGAACACACTTCAAGTTAGGTTAAACTCTTATTGCAAAGAGCCTTTTATGAAATATTAGGATAGGACAGTTAAGCTAACATTTTCTCTAAAGATGAGTAATGCTCTCCCATGAATTGTTGATTGTAATAGCTCAACAATATGCAGTATATTATCTCTTTCACTCAAATCAATCCATAATAGTCTTGTTACGTACTAGAAAATTTTCAACGACCAAGAAATCTTATGTCTTAGCTCAGATAACATTACAACACACACAATTAGAGATGTAAGAGATATCTGATTTTTTACCTGGAAAAGATCTAGAAAGAAGTCTTGGGGACTGACCCAACCATAGTAACCCACTAACAAATTGAAAGTATAGTTTACTCTTGTCGGGAAGATGAGTTTACAAAAAATTATGGTCACAACTAATTTATAATAGTAGTTTGGCTACAACAATCATAATTTGGCTCCATGAAATATAGTTGGTGGCTACAATTGTAGTGATTAGCTACAAAATTCTTAATTGGTGGCGATAACATCCATAGTTGGTCAAAACAGGTATTGATGGTACTCAATGACGACCATTGATTGTTTGCAGTAAACTCTTGTGATTGGTTATGATCTCAGGTGACCGACGATATCTGTCAAAACTTCAAGAATAGTTTTAGTGCTCAACCACTCTTTTCTCCTCCTTCCCATTTAAGGAAAGAGCCAATTTAAAATTTTTTGTGGAGGCAATCCAATAAATTGTCTGAATCACAAACAATATCAGACCGTCCACATTGATTTCCTTGATCACTTATAGTTTTTCACCATTTAAAAGTCTTAATGATATCAAAATTAGATGATTTTGTGCATGTTAGATTCCTCTTATTATGTCGCTCTATTTTACTAGAAGCATGTCAAATTTGGAGATTATTTCGCCTTCCAATTCATGCACTAAAATTTTTTGGAATACAAGTATTATATTTAAGCTTTTTAGACTCGGATTGGATCACTTTTGACATCATTGTGTTCATCTTATCGAGTTGCTTAATTTGATCATAAACTTATTAAAATTGGACCTGAATGATTGTGAATATGAATTTAGAATCTTTCTCTTTCAATATGCATCGAGATTCATGACTAATGATAAAAATTTGTTGATGACACATAAAGTGTGAACCTTATAATTTTATGTCTTTTTATTCGACTTAAGAGTTTGCCTTTCTTAAAAGTATTTCATTAAAACTTATGGGCTTCAAAAGTGACTCATCGAGTTATTGTAGAAGGTTAATAGATATCGACTAAAAAGTTATATTGATCTAAGAAAAACAATGAAAGAAATATTAGATAAGCACTGCTAATTTTTATTTATTAATTTATAACAATAATTAAGATTAATTTATTATGGGGCTTTAGGTTTCTTATAGAGGTATGCCATTTTGATTATTATATCCCAAGATAGATGAGAACACTCATAATTGAGAATTAGTGACAATACATAGGGAAAATGCAATGGAGATAAACATAAATGATTATGAAAATCTAGGAATGTCTAGCTAAGATATGATCTCTAATTACGATAGATTAAAACTTGATTCAAAAAGTTGGTTAGAATTTAATCATCTATCTGGCTAATCATAAAAATGAATTAACATACCAAAAAAAGCTAAGATCATTGAAAAACCAAATATCATAGCTAAAGATTTTGAGAAAGCAGACTAAAACAATCAAGTAACAAAGATTACTTCATCATCCCAAATTATGGTAAACCTAGTCTACCAAGTTAGTTAGGGCAGTCAACCAAATCTAATATAATCCATGGATTTTTCATCCAAGTGACCTCACAACTAGGGTAGAATTAGAACTGAATTGGATTGTTCATCCAATTAGGTTCTAATCAAATATCCCTACCTAATATATATCACAATTTAAGAAATACACTAATAATGACCATTAATCTTAGAAGTATGATACTAAATAGTCTAGATAGAGGTTTTATAGCTTCACAAGAGAAATTGTCTAGGTTAGAGAGTATTATAATCATATCTTAAAGATTAAACTATCTAATATTTTGCATTTAGATACATGTTATAGTTATAATTTAATTAATTAGGCAATGACATGACTATTCTGAGACTAAGGGTTTGTTTGGGGCAGCTGTAGCTTACTGAATAATCTGCTGATAAGCTAGGTGCGGTGGCTATTACAAATTTTTATTTTTTTGGAAAAGTCAGATCGTTGTCAATAAGCTCCCACAACACCTAGATATGTGCGGTGTGAAAGTGTTGTTTTCTGCGTTTTGAAACTGCATAAGCTGTCAAAACGCGTTTTACCCAAAACAGGTCAGGTGCGTTTTCAAAACGCCACCACACCAAATAAGTTGCCGCTAATGGGCCCTCATTTAGAGGATTGGCAAGATTATGCTAATAAACCCAAATGTGGCCCAAAGCATGTAATATATGGGAAGGTTAATTTTAAAACTTGTTCATGTAGTTTGATGATCCAATGGGTTTTAATAATAAAATTTTTTAGCTATAAAATTTAATTAAAAACCTAACTTTTAACACAGAAGTGTAAATAGTGTATATGACATAATATAATATTAATAAATTTATAGAAGATTTGGGAGAATGAAAGGCAATGATGTGGGTAAATGGATGACCTCATCCATCTATTTTTTAACATTATTCATATATTTTAATGCCATTATAATTATAGCATTTCATTGCATTAATATGATATTGCATTAAGATATTATTAATTTGCATCCTTATATAGTAATTTATTTTCATTTATTGAGAAGTGGTTGAATTTTAATGGACATATTGCATACTTTGAATTGGTATATCTATATTCCAATGTAAGCTAAGTCATACAATAAGTTCTATACATCCAATCTTTTCAGCCCAAGGAAGAAACAATCAAGCTTCATAAAATTATGCACACCTTTTTATATCGACTAATTAAGGGGTGTATGTTTTAATTTTAAATCAAGATTTATAAAAGATAAAAGTTTATGGAATCCTAAAAATTCATACTTAAGATACGTGTACAAAATTAAGTCGAGCAACTCGTTAAAATCTAAGAAGTCAATCAACACAATACTGCATTGCATTCTAAACCAAAAAACAAAAGCCATTTTAGTTCGCCATACATTCTTAAAAGCTCAACCAATTCTAAGATAAATAGATGAAAATTAGACATTGAAACAAATATAAGATAATTTTCATACAAAATACAACATGAGACCACAAAATATATAATATTATTAAACTAACAGCTTCAAGTGTTCATATTCATGTTTCCAACATATAGTACAAGAAAAAATAAAAACAATTGCAAATGTAAATATATCCAAAATCTGAGCACTATATATATATATATATATAGGCTTTTATACAAGTCCCAGCCATCTTTCATGCTCCTAAGAATTTGAGTACCACACCCTACATTTAGGGGGAATCGAACCCCAGAACAGATGGGACTTACAACTGACAAACATATGTCCGACCAATTGATCTGAATATGTGGGGCATATATGTATATATATATATATATATATGTATACACCTACACACACATACACGATTATATTTTCATGTTAAGAAGTCACATATCATGATTTTGTGAGATTTGAAATCTGTTTGGTCTTTTAATTAAGCACTAGAAGCTTCCAAAAATTGGTTAACAGTTTGATCTAAGCTTGATTTAACTCAGATTTGATCATTTTTATGCCATCTGGTCTTTCTCATTGAGTCATTAGTTTAACCATAAGTTTACTGCAATTAAAATTTTAGATGATATTTTATCCTAATTTAAATATTCCTTACTCTAAAAATATCTCGAGATTCTTGTTAATTGCTTCAAGTTTCATATAAAATGATAAAAATTTGTTGATAGGTCCCAACTATCTATAATTATTATTGAAATTCATTAAATTAAATAAACAGTGCATATGATTTAAATGTCACAACTATTTTTATGCAAGTTATATTTTTATTTAATATAAATCTAATGTTAAAATAGCAAATATTATTACAACTCTCATAATTAATTTTCTTTTGAATATATAATTGATTTGAGTATATGGGGCATACATATATAAAAGTTCAACCAATTCTAAAATAAATAGATAAAAATTAGACATTGAAACAAATATAAGTTAATTTTCATACAAAATACAATCTGAGACCACAAAAAAACTTCTCTCTTTGAAGACTCTAGCATGTGCATATTGGAAAATATGCATATCACCCAGTTCTAAGATTTCATATATGTGATCACTAATCTTTTAAAATTTACATTCATATCATCCAACTTCTAATAATTACATATTTCTTAATATTTAAGATTAAGAATCTGAAATCTTATAGTTAATTTAAAGTGTTGGACATGTAAATACAATGTCAATTCATAAAATCTGAAATTATTCATATGATTCCAAGTGCTGAGCGTGTAAATATTTAGATAATTGTAGAGTGTTACATGAAATCCATTGAGAGTTATATGCTAGCTATACTTGTATGTACAATGAGAGATCTAAGAAATTCTGCACATATATATTTATATTTATTTATTATCTATACAAATATATATAAAAAAGCTTAAAAATTCTGCACATATGTAGTAAAATTCAAGTTCATGCAAGTGTGAATATTTCCAAAATCTCAACAAAGTTATACGCACAGACACTATTATATTTGAATGTTAAGAAGGCACATATCATGATTTTGTCGGATTTGAAATTCATTTGACCAGTTAATTGGGCACTAGAGGCTTCCAAAAATAAATTAACGATTTGATCTCGGCTTGATTTAACTCAGATTTGATTATTTTTTGTCATTGGGTACGTCTAATCGAGTCATTAGTTCGACCTTTTGTTCGCTGAAATAAAAATTTGGGATGATCTTTTATCTGTATTTGAACCTTTCTTACTGTGAAAATATATTGAGATTCATATTAATCACCTCGAGATTCAAATCAAATGATAATTTTTTGTCCATACGTGCCAACTATCTATAATTATTATTGAAAGTCATTAAATTGAAAAAAAAAAAGTGCATATGATTTTATTGTTACAACAAATTTTTATGTAAATTATATTTTTATTGCAGCCATATTTCATATATACGTAGAATGAGTTGTAGTTCTACGTATATACGAAAAATGGGACGAAAAAAATTTAGAGGTATTATAGTAATAATATGATTATATTCCTCATAAGAATATTAATTTACATGCACATTGTCTGCAAGCAATATTTATTCTTATGTAAAAGCAGAGTACAATAGACTAACCTAGCTATCAATTGTCCATGGAATAAACTTTGAGCACCATCACGAGGTACATGGATAAAGAATCTCCCCCCCCTTCCCCTCCCTTCATCTCCTTCCTCCCTCTCCCCCTCCATTCTCATGGCCAACCACACTCCCCCACAGTTCTCTCCACCCCCACCAACACATGAATGGACTGAGCTCACAGCTCACTCCATCTATTACTCCAAACCACCCGCCGCATTCCGCCGCCTCCTCTCTCCCCTGCACCCTTCCCCACCTTTATAGA
>NW_018164851.1:203206-219336 GCF_001263595.1 Phalaenopsis equestris
CGGCCCCAGCGGCGCCGGCAAAGCAACTCTCCTCGACATTCTCGCCACCCGCACCTCACCCACCTCCGGCCACCTCCTCCTCAACTCCTCCCCTGTTCACATCCCCACCTTCCGCCGCCTCTCCGCCTACCTCCCCCAACACGACCACCTCCTCCCTTTCCTCACTGTCTCCGAAACCTTCCACTTATCCTCCCGTCTCCTCCTCCCCCTCTCCTCTGCCTCCTCCACCGCCTCCTCCCTCCTCAACGACCTACGTCTCTCCCACATCTCCCACTCCCTTCTCTCCTCTTCCCTCTCCGGCGGCGAACTCCGCCGCATCTCCCTTGGCCTCAGCCTCCTCCGCAACCCCTCCATCCTCATTCTCGATGAACCCACCTCCGGACTCGACAGCGCTTCCGCTCTCCTCGCCATTCGATCCCTCCGCCACGCCGCCACCACTCACCGCCGCCCAGCCGTCATTCTCTCCATCCACCAACCCTCCTCCCAACTTCTCTCCTCCTTCGACTCCTTCCTCCTCCTCTCCCGCGGCACCGTTCTACACCACGGCGACCTCACCTCCCTCTCTTCCTTCCTCTCCTCCTCCGGTTTCCCTCTTCCCAACCACCTTACCCCTCTCGAACTCGCCCTCGAAGTCCTCCCCCTCCTCCCCACTCCTCCCTCACCTCCTCCCCAACAACCCAGCCGCCCGCCCACCGCCGGCAAACTAATCACCGTCCATTACCCAAGCCCCCGATCCCGCGAAATCGCCGTCCTCCATCTCCGTTTCTGGAAAGCAATCTACCGCTCAAAACAGCTTCTTTTAACCAATACACTCGAAGCTCTCCTCGTCGGCTTCTTCCTCGGCACCATTTATATAGGCGTTAGCTACGACGAACAGGGGATGCAGAAAAGGCTCGGCTTCTTCGCCTTCACACTAACATTTCTCCTCTCCACCACCACCGAAACCCTCCCCATCTTCGTCTCAGAACGATCGATTCTCCTTCGCGAGGCCTCAGCGGGCGTCTACCGTCTCTCCTCACACCTCATAGCGACCACCCTCGTCTTCCTCCCTTACCTCTTCGCTATATCACTTCTCTACGCCTGCAGCGTCTACTTTCTGGTCGGACTCTGCGCCAAGTTGACAGCTTTCGTTTCGTTCGTGTTCATAGTGTGGGCGGTGGTGCTGGCGGCCAACTCGTTCGTGCTGTTTGTGAGTGCAGTGGCGCCGGATTACATTGCCGGAACGTCGGTGGTTACGGTGGCGCTCGCCGGATTCTTTCTGTTTTCCGGCTACTTTTTGAGGAAGGAGAGAATGCCGGAGTACTGGGTTTTCATGCATTATATGAGTCCGTATAGGTATGCGCTGGACGCCATGCTGGAGAATGAGTATGGGTGTGAGGCGGAGAGGTGTTTTGAGTGGGAAGGGGAGGTGGGGGGAAGAAAGGGGAGAGAGTGCAGGGTGAAGGGAAGGGATGTGTTGGTGGAGAGGGGGTTGAGGGAGGGGGGAAAGTGGGTCGGGTTGCAGGTGCTTTTCGGGTTTTTCGTGTTTTATCGGTTCCTCTATTTGCTGGTGCTCCTCAGGCGCTCAGTCAGCTGCAGGAGATAGGCGCTGCTGTGTCTGTAAAATCTTTCTGTTTTTGTTTTCATTTTTATTTTTTTTTAGAAATGAAATTTTCAGCAATGGAGATTAATAACAGTTATGTAGAAATATAGTGGAATATACAGAGCATGCGGAACACAATAACTAATATATTCCATACAATAGATGTTGGTGCCCATTTTTTATTCGGACTCCTGACGTAGCTCCACGTACCTCGCATGTTACTCTTGAGTTATTTTAGGTTATTTATGGGTTATTTTCAATAATCTCGAAATAACCCAGAAATTACCCAAAAATAAAGACCGCAGGTTATTTTGGGATTATTTTGTTATTATTGAAAATAACCCAGAAATAAACTGAAAATAATTCAGAAATAAACTGAAAATAACTCAAGAATGACCTCCGCGGCATGTAGAGCTACGTCAGAAGTCCGTACATAAAAGTTAGGCTAGATGCTCACACTTTTGTAGAGATAATTTGGTTCAAAACTATTACAAATTATTAGTCTTTGAAAATGAAATATGTCTTTACATTTATCAACTGTGTTTTAAATATAAATATAAAAAGTTTAGATATTAAACATGTAAATACTTTTGAATGTCTAAAATTTTACTTTATTTATCTTCTAAATTGTGTACACCAATATATGATATTCATGGGAAAGTGTTGACATTAACGGGCCATTTTGAGCCAATAAAGTTTTGTTCATTGGCCTCATTTGTTGAGTCCTAACTGTTGGGTTGACCTGCAGAATTAATTACCTGTTGGGGCTGATATGTTTCTATAGTAGGATCGCTTGGGACCGTAAGAAACACTGGCTCGATCGTCCAACCGACGAACCTGTTACGGTTTGCGAGGACAGCACGGTTATGGGTGAGGCTTGATCCAAAGGCTATGATGTTAACAAAGGATAAGGAGTAAATAAGTAGATGTCTAAAATCTAAATTCTTAACATTCATTCCCACTGGGCAAGTCCCAACTCTTATGCTTCATGCTTCCCTGCAAGTGAGACTTCCCGTTCGTCGCCATCCCGGCCATTCGCCATCAATTCGCCAACACCTCGTCTCTTCTGGTTTTTTCGTTGTTGACAAGGAGCTGTGTAATGTAAATTCAGAAGCAGCCATGGACAGGATTGATGGTCGTGTACATTGGTTGGAATCGTTGGTATTGTGCTCATGGTCAGATTGTTTGTGGGCAATTGTTGGGTATTGCATTCCATTTTTAAAGTTATGTTTTATGGATAGAAACTTGGTGTGTATATAAATCAGAGTTTATATTATAATTTATGTTGATAAAAATTAGTTTTTTTTGCTACTGTAATGCCTTCCGTTTTGCTTGTCTATCCTATGCAGTTATTGCATGACCTCAAATGTAGGCTTGCATAAATTCATCAATAAAAATGAACAGTTTAAGCATGCTCTTTGTTCACTTTGAGGTTATATACTTATTCAGGACTTTAATTTTTACCGAACGACATACTTATATCATTATTCATTATTCATACCACACTTAAATAATTTGTACTTATGATGTTATACGGTTGAAATTTGGTCGAATCACTGAACCTTGAACATTTATTTTTTTTGACTTGATGTTCGGTTTAATTTTGATGACCTCAGCGGGCAATCAATTACCAAAGGTTAGTCATCATTAAAGAAATGACATACATCCACGTCCATTTAGGGTTTATCTGACATCTGTGACAATATCATTTTGTATCGAAGGGAAGAATTTGTGAAACATGAATCCATCTTCTTCGGCAACTTTTTTACAGTTCTCTCTTATGTTGTAGAAGCCCACAAACAAAAAGGAAGATTTCTTGTTGTCCAAACTATTCTGAGAGCGCATATTACGTCAGGACTCTGAATGTAGAGATACGTTCGGATTCCAATAGTCGCGGTGTTATAAGAATATCCCGCTGTGTTACATAAATATTTTATCAGCGTTATTTTACAAAAAAAAAAAAAATGAAGTGTTATTCGATTATTTTGTACTGTTATTGAAATATTCTAATGTATTACTTAATTTGAGTTGCGTCACTCATGGGGGGGCCACAAGGCCTGACCTTCAAAACTTAGCAACTTAACTGAGCTTTTTAGACAAGATGTATAATTCCTTGTCTGTTTCTACGTAGCTCAACAACAAAAAGGAAGATTTTGGCGATGACACCTATAGATTGTAAAGAGCAAAGAGACTGATTCTCCCCAAGGGAACCTCGAAATGTCCCGAAAAGATGATGTCGCCAAGTAGAACAAGAATTCCTTGATAGCAAGAAGATCGGAAAAAAGACAAAGGAGAGATCAGAGCCACCTCGATTCCTTTCATTAGAAGTCACGATATTGAGAGTTTCCATTGTCGAAATAGTTGAACCCATACAAAGTAAAAAATTCATCTGGAAACCCTAGCCAATGCTAGCAGGAATTCACCGACGCGACCCGAGCAAATAACTGTGCGACCCAAATCTCTCTTCTTCGCCGGATTTCACTCTCCTTTTACCGGCACTAGCCGGAGGTTCTTATCTAATATTTTTTTTTTATTACCAAATAATTTGATTGTTTTGTAACCTTTCCGATCTGTTCTAACCTAAGATAAGTTTAGTAGCTATTGGGATGGAAAATATATCTTCTAATTTACAGGAATGCATAATATTCAGCATTTTGTATGTATGTTTTATAGCTTGTATTGATTATTCTGCTAGATTCAGCGTTTATTACTGAAATATGTTGGTTTGTCTTCATTTTACATCAAAATTATTGTGCTTCGACTGCTTATCCTCTGTTTAGCATTATGTATCTATGTGTTATAGGGGTTCATGAATGATTTCAGTGGCTTAGAAGTGGTATTTTCATATATGATCGTGTTTATTCCACCAAATTCAAGCTAATTTATGGTTGCTTTATTCCAATAATTTTGTTGTATTAGAGGGAAGATTAATTGGATAATGATGATTTAATGATGTAAAATGAGATACTTCTATATGTAAATTTTGGGCATGTGCATACTGCACACGATCATATATATTTTCACATCTAACTTTTAAAATTTGATATTTACATATGTACCAATTAAGTTCTCTGCATCAAACGAAAAATATCACTGTTTAATTTATTAAAAGATAGCATGGGTTTATTGTTAGTTTGAAACTTTTTTCAGTTCAATTGTTCTTGTAAATGACCAGTTTTGTTTACATTGTTTTCAACAATGGCTTTATACATGTTGCTTTCTTTCTTCTTATGGATTCTCGGTCTCCTTTGGATCTAACATATTGTCATTGTTTTGCACCTGCTTTCTTGTTATGAATTATAGCATATATTGAATATTTGTTCTTTTCTTCCTTTCATGTTTTACTGTTTCTCAAGTTTAATAGTTGGTTGGTTTCTTTTGTGGCTTTCCCTCCGTGCTTGGATTTAGTTGACTAGTTAATTCCCCAATTACATCTTTCGTATTAGTTTTAGAATTTAAACTATCATTTTTTCGTACAGATTAAACATTCCTGTTGAATTATTTGGGTCAGAAAATTACTATTTGGATTACAATTCAAGTTTGTTGGTTGTAGACTTATAGCTTTAAGATGGATCATGTGATTTGAGAAGTCTACCAATTCTTAAGTTTTTTTATTATAAATAGAACATCTAAGGCTAGTAGTAAGTCTCATATACTAACTTATGTTCAATTTTTTATGAGCGAAGTGGCAGTAAAACCTAAAAGATGGGATCTAAATCAGTTTGTTTGATATTATATTATGATGGACACTTACGTATCAATGAAGATTTTGCACGATAATATTCTGGTGGAGCAAACTGTTTGATTCAAATTCCCAGGCAAACAAATTTTAGAGAACTTAAGAATTGAATCTTAAGGTCTCTTAAATATGACTCGACAAGCTTCAATGTTAACTTGATATTTTGTTTTCCTACTGGGAATGAGTTTATTGCATCCCACATAACTGATAATGAAGTTTTTTAGGCTGTTTTGAGTGTGGCTTATCAACAACATATTATTGTCTATGTTGAGATCAAGAAAAATGATCATGTTGAACAACACTTGGGCTTTTTTAAAGTTCAGTTGATAGCCAGGTTTTGTATAGAACATGAATTTATAGATGTTACTAATATTATGTATTTACTTAAGATTTCATTAATTTCTCCACGTAAAATTGCAGTACCGACTCATACCATACAAACACGGATTTTGCCACTGAACCGACCTCAGTACCACATGTTGTTTCGAGTTCTAATGCTACTCAAGTTTGACATTCAGACATTAGTCAAAATCTGGACAACATTAGTGGGGGTTATGAAACGAATTTGAGCTCTTCAAATGAAAGTTCTAGTAAAAGCAGTGATGATCATGAATTACCATCTAATACACTCAACCCTGGATCAACATTTTTAAGAAAAAATCTGATAATGTCCTATTCAACAAGAATCGCTTATACACTAGAATAGATGGTCTCTAATAATAACTTGTGAAACTACGAAGGAATGAGATGAGAAAATCACATTTGATGGCTAGTTGATAAGGAAAACATCGCCCAAGAGAATGTTATTTCTGATGAGCATGTAGAGGAAATTTGCTTCTTTGGGAAAAAATAGTTGCGATTTGTATTCAACGATTGGTCTATAATTAATAACGTAGAGTTCAGGATATATACCTCAAATAGAAAAAAAAGTTTACAGTCTTGTGTGTGCGATATGATCATCCTTTTAGACCTTGTTTGTGGCGTCTGCATGCTAGTTTGGTCAAACGTTTGGGAGGGGCTTGGAGGATCTCAACTTTAGCAGGTCCACATACATGCAGGACTCAGACAGTGTAACACAAATTTCATCAATCACTTTATATTACCTGTCATTAGACAACAAATGAATTTAAAACCAAGAAAGATTATCGGTTGAATGGAAGCCAAATTTGATGTCGAGATTTTTTATATGAATGCTTGGGATGCAAGCGCAAGGCAATAAAAGCCATTTTTTGATGCTGAGAGGAATCATTTCGTACATTGAATCGTATGATATGTGCAATATGCTCTGTTTTGCAAGGAATAGTGTACATATTTCATTCAAGAGAGACCAATAGTTTCAAACGTATCTGTTGAGCCTTAGGACCTTCTATCATGGGCTGACAATACTGTCGTCCTGTTTTGAGCATAGACAAAACAATGTTATTGAGTAAATATGGTGGGACTTTACTTTCTGTAATTGGAATTGATGTAAATGATGGTTTATTTTCATTGGCATTTGCAGTTGTTGAATCAAAGTGCAACGAATTTTGATTTTGGTTTCTACAAACACTCCATGAATTAATTTCTCTAGCTTCTGCAAGAGAAGACTTGTGCATTATCTTCGATCGTCACGCTGGACTGAGGTCTTCGGAAATTTTTCCTTGGGTTGCACATTGACATTGCTTAACACCTTTGGGAGAACTTTAAAAAACAATACGTAGAATAAGACTATTGATGTTGTCTTTCTTTGCCAACAAATATATGTTGCAGGGAATACTATTAGTCTTTGTATATACAATTGAAATATGTAAGATATCAAAAGTGTAAAATTTGAGGCATATGATAGGTTAATTGCAAGAGATCTTACTATATGGTCATTTACTCATGATGGTCGCTACATGTATGAAACAATGACCACAAATGCATATGAATGTTTCAATGCGTTGTTGAAGTGGGTCCGCGGTCTACCAATCCAAGCATTAATTTTCTCCATCTATTGTAATATTGTCTCTTTTTTTAAAGAGCTTTGAAGCGGTTACACTTCCTGAAATTCAAAATATTTCTATCTTCTCTAATAGAGTGACAACTTTACAAGAATATAAAAAAAGTGGTCTGGAAGTTTCCTGAACCAACACGCACGAGTTTCATGTTTTCGATATGTCGTGTTGATCATTTTGAGTTGATACGTCAGACATACCACATGCCTTGTGCACATGTCATTGCTATGCTAGGACAAAGGCGAATGAATCGTATAAAATATGTCTCACCTTTTTACACTTAAACTAATTATAAAAAAAACATATGAGGCTGAATTTCATGCCATACCTGATCAAGAAACATGGGAACAATACATTCATATGAATTCTGCTCACAATCTTCAACCACATACTCTTCATATAAGAGTCGGTCGCCCTTGAACAAGACAATATAAAAAATTATGGATGAGCCTACTGTTCATAGCAATAGACCTTGTGTATTTGTGCAGTTATTGAACATAACGGAATCATTTGTCCAAAAAATATTCGCTTACGGAGATAATTTTTTCATTCCTAAAAGCTATTATACATTTTTTAATTTTTCCTACTATTCGTATTAATAAAAAATATATTATAATACTTGCCTTTATCATTATGGTTATTAAATCTTTTGACTTAATTTTTTGTAACTTGGCTAAAACTAATTAAGTTCTTGTGTTCTTGTGCTTGATTACAATTTAATAAAAAAATGCCTTCATTACGCTACATATACTAATGACCAATAAAGGAAACAAACCTGTGGGACGATGAGACGTGCTGGCACAGATGCTGACTTTGGCCCCTCCGGATGTTCATCCAAGTATTGCCCATCTACGTGAATCACATAGGGCTGCACATCCGGACACAGTTTTCTTTGATGTTTCTAATTAATTTGACATATCTTTCACTTATCTGATCATTTTTTTTATGTCTTTATAGGGGACCATTTTAGAAGCTGCATCTCATCTACTTATGGTTAAAAAGTGGCCAATAAATTGTCCTAGGTTCAAGCCTATATATGGTTGGCATGGACTGTTAGCCAACTACAATATATTAAGTTGGACCATCATCTTATAACGCTCCTTGTGGAGTGTTGATCACCACAGACAAATACATTTCGCTTTCCAGTTGGTGAGATGAGTATCACGCTGCAAGACGTGAGTATAATTTTGGGACTACGAGTGGATGGGTATGTTGCTGTTGGCCGAGTTGTGGTTGGCTTAGGTGAAAGGTGGGTCTCATGGCCAGACTGTTGCGATGATTTGCTAGGAGGACATCCAAAACCTAATATTATGTATCACGATCCTACAAATCTAGACAACATGCCCACATTTAAAATGGGCCAAGCTCAAGCTCATCTTGTATGCCCTTGTGATGGTTGAGATGGTTATTTTACTGGGACTCTTAGATTTGATATATATAGAATTTTAGAGGCATATTAGAGCATACATCTTATCCATGCTTTGTTGTTTTCTTTTTCATGATATATCTAGATGTGAGGTGCATCTACAATATCCATCATCGCGAGAAGATTTAGAATTGTTCTCCACATACTCACGGGTGGGGCTGTCTTGTGACACTTGTATAGGGACTCAAATGAGGCAACAAAGCCCAAGCGTATCAATATTACTGGATGTTTACGCCTTTTATAATTGTCGTCTTGGGAACAGCTTCACGTTGGAAGGTCAGCAATCCATGTAACATACTCACAAGAACTTGACGGTATGAGCCTAGGATCCAAGTACAGTCTTCACATAGTTTATCTTTTAATTTATCCGTTAACATGATAAAGTAATATGTTTACGACTATATCAAGATAGAATGAAGATCATTTACATGAGATGCTTGCATGAAATGCCAAGGTATACATAGATGAGTTTGATGGCTTTTTGAGAGCCAGGTTCGAAATCATATGTCAAATTTGAAAAGATTACATTCTTCATTATTACTTGTTAGAAAGTAATTTTGTATATTACAAGTTATGTGAGAATCTTATGGTCATCAAATAAGATTATTACGTTGCTGATATATACGTCTCTGGTGAGGAGATATGGTTGTCAATGCTACTGCTCATTAGCTGGAATCAGATTTGAGTGACACTTACCAGATTGAGTGCTTAGACAGTTTGGCATAACACTGCGTGTTAATGTGCGACCCATGACACAAGATTTCATCGAGTTGATAGAAGAGGGAAGGTTGATGCTGATTGGGTTGAATACCATAAAGAATATATCACATTACGTGAGAATTGACATTCATGCTTCGTGCCTAATGATGGTGAGGAGTCTAACGTTGAGGCACTACATGCAATGGTACAGATCATTGACATCTCTTTACCTATTAAAGATGCGTTCTAATCCTCTGGATATCTATTATCCTAGAGCACCAGTAGAGCTAGCATATGTGAGTCTACAACTTTCTTACATATGATAGCGCGGCTATTTTCATCAGGTTGAGCACATATTCGAGCCTTTCTTTGGTCGGGATGAGGACGGTGACTTACAACAAGCGGTCAACAAATTTGAGATCATATGTAGAGATATGAGAAAAAATATATACATTTGTGACACAAGGTGTTCAGATTCAGTGGAGCAGGTTATACACGATATCACTGTGACACTACAGAGGATCCAATCGAGGGTCAAGGTCTTCCTACATATGCTGCCTCCAGAGCCCAAGCTGATTTCACTCACTCTAGCATGGTTAATTATGAGCAGTGGCTCGCCTTTGACCTTTACAGTAGCGAAGGAGAAAGGGTATACTTTCAACAACAATTAATAGCTGACTCAATCGTCATATTTTGAGCACACACCATTATGGATGACATCTAGGGAATGACAATGAGCCGACTTACTTCCAACCAAAGTTAGTGTTGCTCTTATTTATATATTGCGTACTAGTGTTGCTCTTATTTGTTCTGTTTAAAGGAAACATATTTGTACCAATGATACTTATTGGAAGAACATTTAGTATGTGATGGATCTACTTTTATGATAATGGACATAAGTTTGTCTTCATTCACTTCGAAGAATTTCAAATGATTGATCCGCTGAATTTAGTGTTGAAATAATTCTCAATAAAAAATTCTTGCACTTCGAAAATATACAACATCATATTCTTCTGTTTTCCTCATTCGAAAAATTTTCATGAATTGCAAACACTTGCAATTCCTTCGACTTCTTCGTTGAGATTCAGTTGGAGCGGTCAACACGAAAGATGTAGAGAATTGTCATCTTTCCAACAATATCAAGAACATCGAAATCGAATGAGAATTGAGCAAAATTCGATCACCAGCCATTGCTGCGATTTCTTTGTCGAGATTCAACTAAAGCGGTAAACACGAAAGCTATAGAGATTTTTGTCACATTTCAAATGATATCATGAATGCCGAAATCGAATAAGAACTAAGCGATGTATGGAAATTTTATCGCTCGCAACTATAATTTTTCAAAATTAATGAGAACAACGGCAATTGTTGTGATTTCTTTGTTGATATTCGACCAGACAGTCAAAACAAAAATTATAGGAAATTTTATCACATTTTCAAAAAAAATATCACAAACGTCGAAATCAAACTAAAATTTAGTGATATGTTATGATTTTATCATTGCCATGTGGATTCCAATTACTATTTTTCTCGAAGGTCGAATATTCGTAATTACTTCGTTTTTTTATTAGAGATATATTATACATCATTGCATTCACGAGTGTAATCATGTACAACATACTTGTACAAGAAGATCACAATAAAAAAGTTATGAAACCAGGAGATGCCATCAGCTTTGATATCATAAAATGGAATGCCCACATTGTGTCCCCAATACATCTTCTATGTTATTGTCTTTGCAATTAATATATTTATTTATATTTTTTGATGCCATAAAGAAATGGATGGGAGTGAATTTGAGCTCATTTGTTCCTGTCGTGCTCCGACGAATATCTCTGCATGCATTGTCTGTACTCCATTATTGGAGTGCTATTTTTTGACGTAAAATTCATCAATAGTGCAATGGGTCGAGCTTGAGCGAGTTAAGGTTTGGTTTATGTTTAGTTTGTTTGAAATTAATTCTATTTGAAATTGACGTATGCTTAAAATTGCTCGTGAAAAGTGTGTTCTTGTTCGACTTGATTTACATATTATTGTTTGAGTTTGGCTTGAAATATGCTAATTTAAATTAATTAGAAAAAATAAATATAAAGTGTTGCATTCGAACCCGCACTAAGTTATATGCAGTTAATCAAACTGTGATTTATAATATTTCAAGATAAAATAAATTGAGTTTGATTAAATAAAATATAATTTATATAATTTGAACTAAAAAAAAAAAAGATGGTTCGTGTTCAAAAATTATTTAAACATAAATTACTTAATGGGTCGAAAATAAATTATTTATGAATAATAAGCTTTTTTTGTTTAGCGGGCCCTAGGTCCAAGCCCTTGTCTAAATCCATCAATTCTAACAGGCCGTTCAGTTTGATTAGATTGTCCCATTTTGGACTGGATAATCACTTTTCCCTTCTTTACATGTGGCTACAAAATAGTTTGATGGGAATGATGTGATGCATGTGTATTGACTTTATATCTTAATTTTTTATAACATCTTAATTATAAATAAATTAGTAAAAAAATTTTGAAGGAAAAAAGAAAAGAGGAATTTACATGCATAACGCCCCGTTTCTTAGAAAAATTATTCCATACGGACTAAGTATGCAAAAATGCATGTGTCGCTCGATCTCTTTCACTGATCAGACCTTCCATCAATTTTTTATTTTTTTTAAATTGGGTCCACTGAAATATAACTTTAATATGATCAACGGTGGAGATCAGACAACGCATGCATTTCTGCATACGACGTCCATATGGAAGAATTTTTCCAAATCTTAACCATTTAATTCTCATACCTACATAGAAAAGCTTGTTTGTTTAGATTTAGTTGAGCAATTTTTTTTTAATATATTATGTGACATTTAAAAATCTTTGTAAAAGTTTAAGTGGTGGGAATGTCCATTTATGCTATGCTTTAATTCTACCATTACTCATACATAGGACTTAAATGAAGAAATGCATTTGATAAACAAACTTAAACTTGGCTTGATTAATATTTAATCATATTTAATTATTTAAATTAGTAAATAAACAAAAGTTTGAACCCTTTTTAAAAACTTGAAGTTAATTACAAATCAATTTTTTATTTAATCATATTTAATTATCTAAATTAGTCTAATGCAATTTTTTATTTTTTTTCAATGAATTAGTTTGTCGGTACTTATTTATGTTATTTGACTGCAAAAAAACTTGCAGCTTTAAATTTTTAACTTATTCACCAATTTTATATGAAAAATCATGCACAAATCATTTTTTTTTAAATTTTATATGAAAAAATAAATACTTATTTTAATTCTTAGGTTCTTAAGAAAAGTTAATTACAAATCAAATATAAACATTAAATATTTCGAGGAAACCAAGTATAAAGATACATGTTAAAGTTCTTTTCAAATTTGAACTTACTTCATTATCAAATGCAAATAAAATCATAATTCTACAACCTTCTAATAAAAGCTTCATTCTAATAAGCGGTCAAGAGTTTGAATTCTAGGTCTTGTGTATGTATGTAACGATAGTTGTAAGCCCGCCTTTGCTTTTGCTGTTTAATCCTATAGTTAGTCATAGCGAGTATTACTTGAGGAGTTCGTATATGTGAATTTGTTGTACTGTGGTGATGCGAATATTACGAGTGGAATTCACATATGCGAATATCATCACAATACCATCAAATTCGCACATTCCCGCATGTAATATTTCATCTATTAATCTTCTCTATCTATCAACTTCTTCGTATTTTTTTCCCACGAGGAGCCTTGAGAGCTCTCCTTCGAACCCTACACATATTGTGCTTTGGCTCATTGAAGCTATCATCGCTTCACGGTTAGCTCATCCGATTGATTTTAACCCTTTGTTAATATATAACATATTTATACAAGTTAGAATGATTTTTTTATGAATTTCTTATAGTTTTTTTTTTTTTTTTGGATTTTTAACATTACTTAAACTATGAGTTAAGTAATTAATCCTTTTAAATCATTTATTTTATTAAAAAAAGATTTTTAATTTTTGTCACACTAGAATTATTTTTTTTATGGAATTTTATGATTTGATATTATTTATTTAACTATTCAAAGTAGTTAACTAATTATACACACAATATTTTAAATACTCATAAAATTTTAAAATCATTGACTTCAAGTTGTGATAGAAGACCAGAGCGTGTTTTAGAGAATTTTTGTGAATCTAATATTTTTATGTTTTAATCGGTTAAATAATTAAGAAGAGTTAGAGGAAGCATGAGGAAAACTATCAAAATAATTGAGACTGATTTAATTAACATTTTAAATTTTATTTTATTTTTCCAAATAGGTAACATGTTGATAAAGGCTAGAAGGGGTTTTTAAGAATGTAAGAAGCCATTCAAGCCCCTCCTAAGCTTAGTTAGAGGAAGGATCCTCATTCATTAAGGAAGTATATAGAAGATTTGGCTTGCTCTTATGAGCCACTAATCATCTTTCTAGACATTGGCTTTACTTTGGGTGAGCTAGGTAATCCTTAGTATTGGTCTATTTAGACTTGCAATTTGGATCATGTTAGTCTGAACTCTTTCATATGGTCAACTAAGAACCAAGCAAAGATTCAATCCAATTTTGTTTCATTGAAAGTCAAAATAGGTTGAATTGGCTAAGAAAATGTATTGTGTTAATAATGGGTTATATGGACCCAATAAGGTGATTAGGGATAAAGATTGCTATTTTTTTTTTATTTCATTTGATATTTTTTGGCTCACACAACAACTTTATTAATAAAATAATTAAAATCTAAAAAAATTAAGTTTAAAATCAAAAGTGATTCCAAACAGCCCTTGAACAAGCATTTCAAAGCAAGAAGGTGCATCTCAAAATTTGAAGAAACATCAAAAATAAAATATTAAAAACAAATGACTCACTTATTAGATCAAATTTATGATATTTTGAGCATGATTTGCCCACTAGCCAACCAATTTTGATTAGCTTAGTAAATTTAGGATTTGCTTGGGCCAACTGCAACTTCTTAAAAGGCAACTGTGAAACTGCTGAATAATAATCAGATGCTCAAAAAGTTGAGGCGACTATTACAAAAAAAGAATTTTTTTTTTCTTAAAATCAGACCGCAACTGCCACCACGCTTAGGCAGAAGTGGGAAAAAAACAGATTTCAACTATTGTTTTTTCTGAGAAAGTCATCAAACAAACAAAATTTTGGTACGATGTCGCACTACCGCCCCAAACGGGCCCTTAGTCTAACAACACCCATGAAAATTTGATGTTTGTTTGATGCTCATACTCACCACTCTATCGAACCATCCAACCCTTATTTTAGAGGTTTTGTTTGCAAAAGGGGTAAATTGGTAATTTTTTATTTTTGTTAGTGTGCCTCATCCTTTCTTATTTATAGAAGAGCTTTGGCTGATTATATAAATGTATGGAGTTTTTAACTCTAATTCGGTGTCTTTTCCTTCGTTACTATTGTTAGGCGAAGGAAAAAAATAGTATTTTGCTCGACCCTTCTAGCAAAATTTTTATTTAAGAAATTAAATAGTATTTTACTCGACCCTTCTAGCAAAATTTTTATTTAAGAAATTATTGCGTACGGACATCGCATGCATCTCTCCATGCGGGGTCCGGCTCTGGCGGTGTAGATCACGGTGATCTACGGTCAATATATATTTCAGTTAAAAAAAAAAATTAGGTGGGGCCCACCGAAATACATCCTAACCGTAGATCACCTGATTTACGGTCAGGATCGGACACCGCATGCATCTTGCATGCGGTGTCCGTCCGTATGGAATAATTTTTCGTGAAATAGCTTATATGCAGTAATGCAGACAAGTTAGGGGCATTTACATACATGACACACAATTATCATGCATTTACATATCTAACACCAAAACATTAAATTTTACATCTATATCATCCAAAATTTTTATATCACATAAAAATGTCACTATTTTAACTTTAAAAATGTGAAATGCACCTTGCCTTGCACAAATAAGGTGGCCGCATGTGTAGATGTTTGAGCAAGAAGTTTAGGTGTTAGATTTGTAAATATATGGGAACTATGTGGTATGCCTGTAAATCTTCTTAATTAGAGGATGGTTTTAGTAACATCTTCGTATCGACCCAAATGTTGAAGCCTGAAGGGATATTTTGATGCTACATCATGTGCGCTTATTGAAAGCCTTCACATGCTGCTTTCTTCTACATTATACATCGCATCATTTAAGTTAAGTAGTCGGTGCTTTAAAATTGATATGGAGACCAAATTCGATATTTTATATAACTTGCAGTTGAATGCATGCGAAAGTATTATGTCGGTCGCCTGGACGTGCAGACGATGGTGTGGAGGCGGCATGGTGTGGTTCATGCCAATGTCTGTACGTTCGATTCACCGGACGCAACGTTTTCTCAAAATGCAGACCCATCAAGCTTTCTTTATTTTAGATGAAAGCTTTCTAACTTCTCTCTGTGCGACTAACTGTTTTGCCTGAATGTATTATATATCATGAGGCTGTTATTTAAGGTGACAATAAATTTTGATTTATTAACATAAGTATGGCTAAATTGTAAGGCTAATTTTTAATTTAAAAAGCGAAAATACTCTACATAAAACACTCATTCAAAAGATTTTCCCTTTGCTGACTTAACTTAAAATTGCTATGGAGCTTGTGGGTTATATGATTGCACAATTTTATGATGAATACATTTTATGACAAATATATATATATATA
>NW_018164851.1:219375-232527 GCF_001263595.1 Phalaenopsis equestris
TTTCCACATACCTCATATATATATTATGTGTGTATACTTTTCAAATCATTTTTATGCTTTTTTTGGGATATATATGGTATTTTATATAGTATATAGGTGAGAATTTAAAACTTGGATCAGTTGAAGCATAATATAGGCTAAATCCAAAGGCAAGCGCCCCAATGCCCATAATTTAGGACTTGGATCAATTTGAGTTTCTACCGAAGTTGTCTGTTTAGCGTTTTCAATTTGTAGATTAACTTCCTCGATGCACAGCAAAGAGTAGAGATCTTCAAGTGTTATGGGTTGAAGCATAGTATGAATGGAAGTCTTGAATGTGTTATGGATTGGTGGAAGCCCTTTGAGGATGTATAGAATAATGTATGTGATCTACTATGTTTTGAATATTGGAGAGATATTGTTGCATCATATTATCCTTCATAGTGATGTGATGCAACTCTTTCTTTACATTACTCTCGGAAGATTTGTAGAATATAAACTCAGAATCCTCTAGCGCTAAAAACCAAGCACCCCTGCACACAGTGTCGGGATTGCCACACAACAGGTGTCAGTACTCTAACGATCAAAGCCCTAAATTGAGGATTCTGAGTCATGAATTCCAACGAAGAATTTAGCATCGCCACACGCCAATCAGCACCCCAGAGCCACCACACTAGTGTTGTTGTGTTTCCAACCAACCTAGGGTGATTTTGGTGGTTTTTCTTTAGGTTCAATTGGGGGAGAAGATAAAAGAACGAAAATTCTTCATTGGTGGGGACTTGACCATGATATTATTTGGACTTCTAAAGTTTTAGAGAGAGAGAGAGAGAGACACATCGCTTAAAGAGGATATTCTACAAATTGTGAGATTCCACTTGCATGATTGTAAGTGAGAGTTTGTATTTAAAAGTGGGTTGAGTTGAGAGGAATTCAAATGGGGAAAACTAGATTGTAGAAGAAGATTCACTTGGAGCATGGAGAAATTCCACCTTGGTGTATTCTTACCTTATCCTTTGTGTAAACTTTATTTTTCTATCAATAAAATTATCTGTGTTTTCCATATCAATGTGCAAGAACTAATTTTTTATCTTTCTTGAATTAGTTTTATGAAATTTTTGTTTATTTCATTTAACTTATTTCAAGCATTTGAAAGATAAGTTGATATGTCAACCTTTAAAACATCATTTACTTTCTTGTTAACTAGTTAAAAGTTAAAAAAAAACTAATGAACTAAGGCTATTGTTCGTAGATTAGAAAAACAAGTAAGTTAACCACAATTTCCTAGTGAAATTAGAATATATCCATTAGGGATTACAATCATATATGGGAATAAGGAATCCTAGAGCCTTTTCAGGATTAGGGGACATAACCATAAAATGAGGCTCCAAGGCTTCTTATGTCCAGGAATAAAGTAAGCTGTATTTATCACTAATTGTCAACTACATTAGAATTTGATTTGTTGGAAAAATTACAGAAATTTCTTAAGATCTAATTCAAGGAAGACTTTCTTTCTAAGTAGGTGTAGCTTTTCAAATTTAAAAATTTTTAAGAAACATAAAAAATATTAAAACCATTTTAACTGAACTTGATATTATTAAGCTAATACTAGAACTATTTGAAATTTAACTCATTCCTCGAGGGATCGATATGTTGACTCAAAATCTATATACTACTCAATCAACATGTATACTTATGATCTAACATGTGCGTCAACATAATACAAATCAAGATTTTGACATCATTACTGAGGACAACTTTAATTTTTCAAATTGGGAGAATATTAGTTGAGAATTCAAGATTTAAATCTAAAAAGTGTATTATTACTTTTTATTGTGTATCTTTATTTGTATTTTTCATATCTTTTTGTTTTAAATTTAAGTTGTAAAAGATCTAAAAATATTGATGAACGTGTTAGTTTTTTTCTACAAGTTATTTGCTTAACTGTTTGTTGTTATTTTTCTATTTTGTACATTATTTTGACTTATTAGTTAGGTTCACTAGTTAGTTCTAGGTTGTATGCAGAGAACTAGATCCATTGAATTAGTACTATTTGGCCCTTGAATAAAAAAAAATGCGAAAAAATTTAAAAATTTTTTTAAGACTTAAAAAAGAATTTAGGAGATGACAAATAACTAAGGACATAATGACAAGCCTAGATCACTTAGGGACTTTTTCAAATCGTTCAATAGATGAGATTCATCATAGTATTCAAAACCCTACCATAAAAGCCAACACTTTTGAACTCAAGCATGTTATAGTTTTGATGGTCTAAAACAATCAATTTGGAGCTTTGCAAACTTTTGACCCAAAGTTACACTTAGCAAATTTCCTAAATTTATGTGCAACATTTAGGTATAACAGTGTCTCAAATAATGTCGTGAGACTTAGGTTAAAAGCATTTTCACTTAGAGATAAAGGTCAGTTGTAGTTTAACTCATTATCACCAAAATTGAAAACCATTTGGAATGACTGGACCCAAAAATTCATAACTAAATGCATTCAAAATTTTAAAACTTTCAAGCTTATGAATAAAACCAACTCTTTTACCCAAATGGATAGTGAGTCGATATATGAAGTCTGAGAATGATGTAATGTGTTTCTTAGGAAATGCCCAAATAAAAGTATGTTATAACAGGTTGGTGGGATCATTAAGATATATTATAGATGCAACAACTGAGGGGTCGTTAAGGTCAAAACCTTTTAAGGAGATTTATAAATTAATAAAGGAGATGACTATAAATTATTTTAAATGACATTCTTAGAGAGTCAACCCTATAAGGGTTGTCTTCATCCATGAACAATATGTGTTATTTATTTTGATTATACGTGTAGTTTTAGTATCCAAGAATTTGGATAACTTGGGCTTCAATTCTGCACCAAATTCACTAGTAATTAATGAAAATGCTTATCAGTCAATTCCCAATTAAGGTTGATTTGTCCGAACAGAATGTATTAACCCCACAATAGATTTCAATATAAACTAAATTAGAAAAATTGCAATTACCTTAAGTCAACTGCAAAAGCAACTAAAATCATAAACAAGTAACACACTAAATTAAATCAACTTAAAACTATAAGGATTTGTTGTGATCATTTGCCTAACCTCAAAATTAAATTTGGGAGGGCCAATTAAGTTTAGGCATAGTTAATTAAATGTGAAAAACTCAACAAAAATAAAGTAGATTAATTAGATCCAATTTAAAAGAGAACAATCATGAGATTAAAACATAACAAACCCAATTTGTAAGGCTACTTTATCTTTATACTTATTCATTAATTTTATTTAGAAATTTTATGCATAAACGAAATAAGTCTTATATAATTAAAAATTTAACATCTAAATTTTGATATTTATATTTATAATATTTAGTGTAATAATAAATTTATGCATGAAAAAATATATTTCTCTTAAAATCTTGGCAAAAGTAATATTTTTAATATGATACTGAACCCTTGCATTTAAATATTAATGTTTAAAATATCAAAATAAAGCATGAATGTTTACATGTTAGATATGCAAATACAACATATATATATATATATATATATATATATAATCTTAATATGTTTGATTTAAACTCACCCTGCATTAAAAACAAATAAAAACAATAAAGCATTTATCTTTAAGGGAACACATCCATTGAGCAAAGTTTAGTTTGCTGCTTTTAGAACAAAGAAGCCAAGGCAGACGGATAAAGACAGCGTTAAGTGAAGGCACGCGTGCAACGAAGCCGCGAAAGGCCGAAGTCCTCAAGCTTTCGAATTTTGCAGGCTACACTTTTCTTTCACCAGCGCCCATCACTGTCTACAAAGATGCGGCAAAAAGTCACCAGATTCAAAGCAGCTGCAGATGAATTAAAGAGCCGTTCGACCCAAACATATTACTATTCAAGCTACATAACTGATTTTTCTTTTCACAATATTGCGGCATTGCCCTTATCGGTTATAGAATTTATTAAACTCAAAAAAATTTTGTGACCTCCTGATCGATGGTCTGTTTGAGGCAGTTTGTATGTTCTAGAATAAATAACTTGTCCTGAAACGCGGCTTGCGGGTCGATAACAGGGGATCGACCCGAAGCCTGCATTGAACTTATAAGCTGCCCCAAACGGGCCCTGAGAAGCACGGGCACAGCGACCAAGTAAATTCATGTAATTTGCCTCCCATTTGATAAATGCGAATTTAAGTAATCATATTACAGGAGAAGGAACCAGCAAAAAATCAAGAGGAAACTATAGAGAATTGGATTTAGCAGAGTTAGCTTTGGGTTTTCCTTTTTCTTGTATTTGGTTGGATTTAGGTGAAAAATTCATGGCTAGAGATACAGTTAAAAGTGAGCTAGGAGTCCTGATGTATGTCGTTTTGCATCAGAACCCTAAAAAGAGTATGCCACATATATAGTTTTTTTTTATTAAGATTGGTCTCTCTGTGCATGTGAGTGACCCTGATTGGAATAGTCAGGAAGTAATATTTTTAAATTTTTTCAAAAGTTGAGTTCTTCAGATTTGCAAAAAAAAATTGCTTTTTTGGAGAAAAAACTTATCAACATTAGCTGAAACATGAACTGAAACATGAATGAGACTCCATCTTTCTCAAAGAAGCCCTTAATATTTGAAGAAGCTCTACAGGGCCACCGTAATACATGCTAGGCTAGGAAATAGAAATACTTGCCTTTATTTTCAGTTACAAGGCTAAAGAAAAAGAAAAGTAGAAGAAACTAAACAGATATAGCTAAGCGATAGCGCGGCTATTAAGAACTTTTCCGCCTCCGGTTGAACAGGTGAAAAGATTCGTTCCATCAATTACATGCGTCCAGCTTCCGGACAGCTCTCCAAAAGCTGCGATGGAGATTCCTTTTCTGGAAAACAAAACCCTGGATCAACAATAGAAGTAATGAATGCAAAAGGAAGAAGCTTTTAATGTTTTGCTTACACACCTTTAGAAGTGGCGGTGAAAGAACGCTTGCAGTGGGCAATGGCGCTCTGGATCCCGTCTTGTTGTTCGATTAGAGAGTCATCGCGGCGACGCTGCGGCGGCGGGGATGAAACGGCGGGGACTGTTGCGGACCTGCTCTTCCCCAACCGTTCATACACCACTTTCAGCTTCGCCGGCATCGCCATCTTTGAGCTCTTCTCCGTTATTTTTACCTCCGCGGGCTTCTCAGCTTCAGCTTCAGCTTCCTTTTCTTCTTGAGAGCAAAGTTCGGTAGCCGGAACTCCGCCGTGAACCAAAAGCCCTGAAAACTTGAGTTTTTCCACATACCTCTTGGAGACTCTGACATATAAAGGCTTGATCTTGCTGAGATACTTGTGCACAACCTCCTTGGAATTAGACGACTTCGTCTTCTCCTCAGCCGCCGCCGTCGCCGCAGCAATGGCGGCGTCTTCACCGTCGTCAATGTCCGTAATCTTCTCCATGGCCTTGGGATCACAGGCCTGGTTTCGTGAGCTGCTGTCTCGAGTGAAGAGGGAGACGATCGGCACCTCCTCCACCTTAAACTTAATGAAGAAGAACTTGCTCGGCAGCTGGCTCTGCTTCGACGAGAAACCCGCGGCATTGGACTCCACTGTCGTGGATTTAGACTTCCGACGCCCCAATATGAAGACGCGAAACTTCGTTGCTGATTTCAGAAATGAAACAGAGAGCTGAGTCTTGGGATCACTATCCCCTGCCGCGATGACGATGGAGCTCGATTCCAGCGGGACGAGTTCTCCCTTGAAAAACAGCTCGTCCGAGGAAGAAATGGTCGGTAACTCATTACCACCTGACGAATTCATGCTAAAGTTTGAATCTTTATCATCTTCCTCATCTTCCAAAAGCGCATTCTCGTCCTGTTCATCTTCCGCGACTCTATCCTCGGGGGCGGCAAACTCGAGGTCGAAGAAGGGTCCCTCTTCATCGGTCTGCTCGTCGTCGGTCGCCGGCTCCGGTAGCTTAATGGCGTCAGAGGGGGGGATGTTGGCGGCCGACGTCGATCCTCCGGTGCCGCCTCTCCAGTACTTGAGAAAGCTGAAAGACTCCATTGAAGAGAGAAACAGAGCAGGAGTTTAAGAGAGTTATCCCTCTCAAACTCTCCTGCTTTCCATATCTGCGGTCCTAAACTCCTCGGAAGTGGAAGAAAGCAGGGGAGAAATATAAAGAAAAGGTGTTTCTTATCGTGAGGAGGCAAGAGCAGTAAATGGACACAGAGCAGTACTAGTCAGAGGCTCAGTATTCAGCAATAAAAACAGGTCCTCACAGAGAGAGAATTTTTGAGGATTTGATTTCAGTTTGGAATCCGGTTAGCGCACAGTAGCTGGTGGGATGTCACGTGACAGGGGCAATAAGCGGCTGTTTAGTGAGAAAGCATGCGGTGTCCGCTCCTGACCGTAGGATTATTTTTATTTTTTTATTAAAAAAAAATTTAGATGGGGCCCATCGAAATACATCGGGACCGTAGATCAGGTGATCTACGGTCTGGATCAGGCACCGCACGCAAGCTACGTGCGGTATCCGATCCATATGGAATAATTTTTTCTGTTTAGTAAGTAGATTTTAAATTGGTAACGAAAAATAAAATTAATTTTTAAAAATATAAGAAATTCTTTTTTTATTTGAATTTAATCTTTAAAATTCATCTAAAATTTAAAGAAAATACTAAGATTATGATGGCATTAAAAGTCGTTGGATTTAGACAAATTGATTAAGAGGACATAAAAGTGATTGTAATAGGAGCTTATTAGGACTAGATATTGTTGGTAATGACAACAAAGAAAGAAAGGATGGATTAAGGCAAAATTTCATTAAGGATGAGGCCTCGTTGAAGAGTGTGGACTGCCAACCACCAGCGACCACCTTATCTATCAATGACGTGTATGGTGATGTGATCGATAGTAATTGGTCGTCCAGACGTGTCGTGTCCGGAGGAAATATTTTCTCCTCGTTGAGGGCACAATGGGTTTTGATATTCGAGTGGAGAAGAACAGTGAAAATGTCATGAAGGTCACGGGCAGTAAGAATGTTATCCTGAATTTCAAAATAAGATGATTCAGGTGATGTAAAAACATAAAAAAAATAAATTATCAAGTATTTTAAATTCCTAAAAGAATATCTTAAAGCTAATTTTCAATTTAATTAATATATAAATTTCTTAAATTTCTATATTTGACCAAATAGCCCCAAAATATTTATAAGCAAGAGCTATAATTTTTGTTTTGTGTTTTGCTAGTTAACTTATAATGTCAATAATGACAATTTCACCTATATAAAATGTTCTTGAAATTGTATAGAAATTATGTGTAATACATAAATTTTATATAAAAATAAATATAAAATTAATACATATGCTTAATTTTTTTTTTCATGAAGCATTTAATTAAATAAAGAACGAGCATATTTGATTTATTAAATATTTGTATATTTTTTTTCATTCATAAATTTATAATATAGCACTAAAGTGTTGTAATTATAAATATATAAAAAATTATTAGGTGTGTTACTAGAAATTTCCTTAACTATTATATTAAGTAATAGTTGAATTTGAGAGTAATTTCGAGTTTAATGTAGGGGTGTAAATGCTTGAGTCGAGCTTGAGCCACTCTCAGCTTGAGCTGGAATTTGATTAATTAATTAAGCACGAGCTTAACTCTGCAAGTTCGAACCGGCTCACGGGTCTGCCTGTTTAGAGTGAAAGAAAAAAAAAACAATACATGTAAGTTTTTTTTTTCCCTTAATTTTCACACACACACACACACCCACCACACACACCTTACATATGTAAAGCCTTGAATGAAGTACCTCTTGATTGACAGACGAAGCTCTCTACCACTAAGCCAGGGTGACTTGCATAAATATTAATTTAAGCTAGTGCTATAATAAGTTGTAAAATAAAATTATCTTCTAGGAAATAATTTGATAAAATGTAAATATAATTTTTTTAAATATTTTTAAAAATTAAAAAAATATATTGAATTTTAATATATTTTAAGTTTTTTTATTAATTAATTTATAAACAAGCTGTGTAATGAGCTAACGAGTCAGGTTTAGATCTGTTTGAGCTAGATTTGTTAACTCATCACGGTCAGTTTCAAACCACTTATCGAGTCTAGTTTGAAACTAGGGGTGTAAATGAGTAGAGTGGCCATCGACTTGAGCTTGAGCTTGATTAATCTTATCGAGCTTAAGTCTACGAGTTCGAGCCGGCTCACAAGTCTGCTTGCTTATTATAAAAGAAAGAAAAAAAATATTAAATTAAGATAGTATTATAAAAAAATGAATAATTATATAATGAATAATATTAAAGCCTAGCTTGAGCTTGGCTTGTTAGTTCATCGCTCAATTCACAAGTCACTCATCGAGCTAAACCCGAGCCGGCTCATAAGTAGACTCGACGAGCACATTCTTCCTAGCCGGCTTGGCTTCAGCCCTGGTCCACCACCTCTGAAACTATCACAAACAACGATTTGGCGGGTTAACTGGGACGTGACAGGCGAACAGGAATCACCACGCGACACGTGTTCACGTGTACCACGTGGCAGATCCATCCCATCCGAATTTTTCGATTACAATAAAATAAGATTGAATGTTCGATTCGAATTGTCCGATTTGGAATAACCTAATAACAATGATGAGACATCTCCGCATCCCCATATGAAATGATTCGGTCAGCTTATTAAGTTTAATGTATTAAATGTTCTGCAAAAATAATGCAATTATGATGAGTTGTACTTTCACTTAATTGTCTAAAATAGAGATCCGAGCTGAAGTTAACATATTTTTTGAAAAAAAAATTGCATACATAATAGTAATATGGATTAAAATGTTTCATTATTTATAAAATATTCATAATTGATGTGTGGTTGAAGATTTAGAAGAAAGAAACAACCAGTATGCTTTTATGTGGAAAGCAGAGAAAGGGGAAAAATTATGGTGTTTGACCCAAGTGAAGAGATCTGTTATAAAACTGAAGATTATAAAGACGGTCCCTTGTCTCACAGATGAGAAATTGTTACATAATCTTCCATGCTACAAAGTCGGTGCACGAATAAACTTGTCTTTGATGGGTAATGTGTAGACCGGGTTCACCACAATTTAATTAGCTTCTTACCGCTCACCTACCTACCACCTATAGCTCACCTAGCTTTCTACCTACCATCTACCGCTCTCCTAGTTTCTATAAATAACATCTTTTGGTTTAAAGGTGATGCCAAGCCAAGGTCATGCCACAAGCCAAACCAAGCAAGACCAAGTCAAGTCCTCTAAGATAGAAAGAGATGGAGAGAGAGAGAGAGATAGAGAGGAAGGGAAAGATAAAAATAGAGATTTTCTTGTAAACGTTGAGGCGTTCGACGGCGTAATTCCTCAAAGAAAAAAAATCATCTGCAACTTTGTAGACGTAGACAAATTTGCCTAACCACGTAAATCTGTGTGTCGCTCTGGTATTTTTTCTGCGTGCATTTTTTCTAGTTCCATTTCTTTGTTTTATTGTCGACGTTTTTCACAACAACTAGTATCAAAGCATTTGGTTCAGATCTAAGGAAGAACGATGGGCGGAGACGAAGTGATGGCATCGGGGATCGAGAAGTTCAATGACACAGATTTTGCTTACTGGAGGATGCATATAGATGACTACCTCTATGAGAAGAAACTTCATCATCCGTTACTGGGAAAGTGACCGAAAAAGATGGACGAGGCTGAATGGAATCTGTTGGATCGACAGGTTCTGGGGGTTATACGATTGACAGCTTCTGGGGGTTATACGATTAACCCTGTCAAGATCAGTTGCCCATAACGTCATCAAGAAGATTACTATTGCAAATCTCATGACAGCTTTATCAGGTATGTATGAAAAGCCATCGGCGAATAACAAGATGCACTTGATGAAAAAGTTATTTAACTTAAAGATGATAGAAGGTGTGTCTGTTGCTCTACACATAAATGATTTTAATACTATCACAAATCAATTGTCGTCTGTTGAAATTGATTTTCATGATGAGATACGTGTGTTGATATTGTTGGTTTCATTGTCAAATAGCTGAGAAGCCATGAGAATGACAGTTAGCAATTCTGTAGGTAAATCTAAGCTGAAATATGATGATATTCGGGCTGAGGAGGTGCGCAAGGAGGTGCGCATGAAAGATTCTGGCGAGGCCTCGTGTTCAAGTTCAGCGTTGAATGTTGGTTCTAGAGGGAGATCACATGACAGGAATTCAAACAGACGAAGATCAAAATCAAAGTCTGGATAGTAGGCAACCTGCTGGAATTGTGGCAAGGCTGGTCACATAAAAAAGGAACTGCGTTAATTCTAAGAAGAAGGAAAATGATGGTGTGTTAATGTTGTATCTGAAGAAATACAGGATGTGCTATTGCTGACAGTTCACAGTTCTGTTGATGACTGGATATTGGATTCATGGGCTTCCTTCCATACATCTTCTCGCCGGGAGTTAATTACAGGTAAATTTAGGAAGATATATTTGACTGATGTAAAAGCTCTGGACGTGGTGGGTATGGGCGACGTTGATATTGCACTCCTTAACAAGAGCAAATGGACTATGCAAAAGGTCAAACACGTTCTCCTGAGTTGAAGAAAATCCTCATCTATGTTGGGAAGCTAAATGAGGGTGTTCATTCAGTAGTGTTCTCAGGTAGCATCTGGAAGGTTACAGAAGGAGCATTAGTATTGACTCGGGGTAAGAAAATTTACACACTATATATGACTACAGGTTTACTCAGGCATGAACACATGAGTCAAAGGTGCATTATGAGGAAGCCGAAGAATGTCACTTTCTTGAAAAGTGGCAGAGCTCCAAAGACAGGAAAATCGGACCTAGTACAGACAAATGATGGAGAACCACAGACCTATGATAAAATTTTGCAAGATGGGAGTTCAAGCAAGTGGGAGCTGACCAAGAAAGAGGAGACAGATTCCATACTAGAGAATCGGACTTGGGAGCTGGCCAAACTTCTACTATGGAAGAAGGAATTGCGCAACAAGTGGGTGTACCAGGTGAAGACTGCGTGTGATGACAGTAAGAGGTACAAGACTAGACTTATTGAAAGGGCTTTCAGCAGAGGCATGATATTACTCATGCAGTGGGAGTTGTAAGCAGATACATGAGTAACCCATGAAAGAGGTTGGTGGTACAAGGCTACGTTGACAGTAATCAACTGAGGGTGTTACTGGTGAGAAGCTGAAGTTGTGCTTGACTTCAACTGGTCTTCTGGCATGAAGACAAGACTTTGAGTTGCAGGGGTGGAGGATATCATGTTTGAGGAAAATGTCAGTACATCCAGTAGGTGATGCAGCCAATTTTCTAGTCTCCAAGTGGGAGAATTGTTTGGTAATGTGTAAACCCAATCCACCACAATTTAATTAGATTTCTAATTAAGAATCTCATATACCGCTCACCTACCTTCCCACCTACCTCTCACCTACCACACCCACCTACCTCCCACATACCGGTTGCGAGATATAGATATATCAGTTGATGTGGTATATCTATAAATCAAACAGAAGAATGATTGACGAAGTGAAATATAGAATGAGAAAGTATTCACATCGGAAAACAGTAACACCACAACATAACACACAGATTTATGTAGTTCGGCAAATTGCCTACGTCCACGGAGTTGCGGAGGATTTTACTACTTGAGGAATTTACACTAGTCAATCACATTGACTTACAAAAGAAATCTCTCACTCTTTGTTGCTCTCTCTTTTCTTCTCTCTTTACACTGAGATACACCGAATAAGACAAACTTATAAGAAAAAAAAACACAATTTCTCTTATGCCACAAACCACCAATAAGAACCAAGATGAAGCTTAGGGAGAACAATCTTCTTCTTCTTCCTTCTTCCTTCTTCTTCCTCTACCGCAAGGAACTACTCCTCATTGCACTTCTCTTCCACTGTCCCGTGGAAGCCCGAAGGACTCTTCCTCTAACCCGAGAAAGTGACCAAAGGAAAATATGTTGAGATTTTCATACCTATTTTACACTGTTTTTGATGATATTGCACTTTAAAAAAGGGTATTTTTGAAGTTTTGCTGCAGGTAGATTAATTATGGTCATTGGAGCAAAAAGATGCAAAAACGGTGCAATTTGGAGCAAAAACGAGCAAGAAATTAAATTTTGCCCTTTCACCTTTCGATAAGTCTTTCGATGTTTAATCTTTTTTACACTTCTTGTATATTTTTGAATGAGATTACACTTTAAAGGAATGTTATTTTCATGTTTATTTTGTAGGGCTATCTGTTAGGAACACAACGCAACTAAAATGGGGCGAAATAGAGCTAAAACGGAACTAAATGGAGCGAAATGGTGGAGCTGCGCGGTCTGCTTGTCAAGATTTACCCGAGAAGACCGAAAATTGACAGAAAAGCTTGCCGACAGCGCCCTCGAGCCCGCCGACGGCGCCCAGGACAACTATGGACCGACTTTTTGCGGTTATGGGCCGAAATTCAACGTATTTATACGCTTTTTGAAAGGGTTCTTGTGGCAACTCTTCAAACTTCATCCCTACACTTTAAAAGAAAGAATTTGGGTTAGAAAAAGAAGGATTTATGTGGGAGGAATGTTAGGAAAAATGTGGAGAAAATTTAGGGTTTTTAGAATAGGAGTAGAAATATAGATTTCTACCCTTTTGGAGAGATTGGAGAGGAGATTCTGAGAGAATTTGTAAGGAGATGTTCTACCATTGCATGAATCGGCGGGAGACTTTGTGGGAGAGATTTTCTTCTTTCTTTCAAGGGAAAAAGCTAAGTATTGTGTTCTTCATTACCTTATGATTTTGTAAATACTTATCAAGTGGATTTGTTTTGATTAAATGAAGTTTCCGTTGTGTTTTCTTCGTGCTTTGTAATGGGCTTCCCTTACTCTCTTCTTGTTTGGAAATAATGGCATGAGAAGATTATGTCGTTGTTTTCATTTTGTTTTTCTTTTGTAATGAGTAGAATTCATGTTTAGGATTTTGTGATGCATGTTAGAAGCGGATTTAATAATCAATGTGATGGTTTTTACTTGCACATTATTTACATTACAATAAAGGGCTGTTGTTGTGTTAAAATTCATTATAATTGCATTAAGACATGAGAGGGCTTTGTAATTCTCAATAATGTAGAACCACATTCAGATTCTATGGATGGTTAAGTTCATGTGAGTTGAATGCAAATAAATAGGGAAATATACTTTGATGGG